>NW_008345995.1:200138-208524 GCF_000622305.1 Nannospalax galili | reverse complement strand
GTGTGTGTGTGTGTGTGTGTGTGTGTGTGTGTGTGTGTGTGTCTGTCTTTGCACATATGGGCACAAAGGATAATTTGGGATAGTTTGGAATTTTCTCTTTCTACCATGTGGGTTCCAGGAACTGATCTCGGGTTGTTAAGCTTGGTAGCAAGTGCCTTTACCTGCTGAACCATCTTGTTGGCCTGGGTGATGTTCTACAACATGTCTGATATTGTCAAAGGTTTTTATTAATTCAGTATTTTACTGTCCTCAAAAAGCCTTCCAAAACATGCACTTTTAAAAATGTGTTTCTGGTAAAGGAGGACACTGAATTTACAGAGGTGAAATAATTACCCATTGTTAGTTGAACATGACAGAAACGGCACAGGCATTCAAATTCAGGTCTGAGAGACACATTTATGTGTCACCTCTCCTGTCACCACCATCCATGCTACCCTAGACCCTGGAATCTTAGAGAGATGGTCGATTTGCTTGTGTAAAGAGCCAGTATAGGTTTCCAGAAAGAGAAATGGGCAATCACCTATATTAAGCTTAAATACTCTCCAAAGAGCCTAAATAAATCAGAGACCAAGGCAGTTTTGGACATAAAACTCCCAATAGTTCAATTTAAAAGTTCCCAGAGGCTCTATTTTCAGTTACCACTTTCATTTCACAAGGACCTAGAATGTCTTCCTGCCACTACCAATTTACACAGAGATTTTTTTAAAAGTCCTGACTCAATACCTTCCATTCACAGAAATATAGAATGCTCTCTTAAATATGCAGGTCTCGATTTTCTTGACTCTATCTGCTGTGATAGGCTGGCTTATATGTAAATAAGAGCAAGCGTGTAAAGATATTTGTTGCATAGAACATAAAAGTTTACTTTATACTCACACAGAAATTCATTGTGAGTCCGGTTAGGTCTCCTCCAGGTCATATGAAGATGCAGAGACATGGACTGCTCCCAGGTTTGGGCTCATCAACACAAGGCCCCCTTTCCCATTCACAGTCGAAGAGCACAAGAGAGGCTTAACAATCACAAATAGCATTTCACTGTCTCAGCCCACAAATGCCATAATTTTTGTGTGTATTTCATTAGTCACAGCAGTCACGACTCTGCTTACTTGAAAGGGCATCTGAGAAAGACTGCTTTCTGTGTCCGTGGAAGAAGAGGAGAATGAAACACTTATCATTAGTGTTACAGTAGCAAAAAGCCCTCTGGGAGAAGGCAGATGGGAATAGAATGTGGCTTGGATGAAGATGCAACTTTTCAGTTTCTCTGTCAGTCACCTGGTCATAAGACCGCGCTAGGAAGGCAGGTTCACTTTGTCACGCTAAAGAGAAGGGCAGAATACCTATTGTGTTAGTGAGATGGTGAACTTTTCCTGTCTGGAATCCTTACCTCCTACTGCATTTTTGTGGATCTGGGTTGCAGACATGTGAGTTCCCTGACTGCCTTTTCTGCAGAATTCAGAAAGGCATACTTTCTCCCCTTTTCTTCTTCATATCCTCTTTCTAAGCATTTTTCCCCTAACACTTTATGCTACCCCAGCATTTTGGGTTTCTTTACTTTTTCTCTAAAGCTTCCTTCTTCCTGCCATGTGGCTGCTAATCTACCTCCGTGAGGGCTCTAAACCAGCATAGCTTCATGGCTTTTTTCCTTCTCCCCTCCATTGTCCTCCTTAGGACAACTGCTGAGATTTGCAGCTCACCTGCCCTGAGGATTTTTCTTTAAATTCTGATAAAATTGTCGTAAAGCTTCCATTTGAGTCCATTCTTAAATTCCTTTATGGCTGAGACTAAGGACCCTGTAGGGGACACTGTCTCTCCCCTGTATCATCAGTAGAGTCTACAGAACAATGCATTGCCCATGTCTTTCCCATAGGCATAGGACTAACCATTTAGAAATACAGAACTGCTCACTCCACAAGAGCAGCCAGGTGTCACAAGAATTTTTTTCTCAGCAGGCTGCTGTTTGTGATTACTGACACATTTATTTCTCCAGCTTTTCTCTTCTCTTTCCCTTAGTAAAAGCCATATGAGGGCACATGAGGATGTAATATGAGGCTCAGGAGGAAAGAAAGAAAGAAAAAAACCCATAGGATCCATCTTTTGTCCCCACTGCCTTGGTCTTTGCAAGTATCCTAAATCCTATTCCGTCTCTTCTTCCTCCTACTCAGGACCCTTCCTGCTTTTCAATAAATGTCCAAGAATATTGGAATCTTAGAATTTTTCTAAACACAAATGAAAAGACAAAGGGAAATGAGTTCTTACCCATACAAGCTTCAGTACTTGTTGAGAAAGCTCTTGCTATTAGCATCTAATAGCACCTTATATTATATAGTGATAGCACTATACCATAAAAGTATAAGGAGAAAAGTACAAAATGAAATTTTTAAAAATTACCCATTGTGTTAGATAGGGTTTTCTAGACAAACACAATGGATAAGAAAAATAAACATACAGAAAGGGATTTATTAACAAGATCAGATTTTGTAACTATGGGTGCTGACAAGTCCAAGACTGGCAGTCAACAAGTTGGAAATTCAGTGATACAGTTTCAGTTCAAGTTCCTGTTTATGGTTTGAATATGAAACATCCTCCATAGGCCTGTGTGCTAAACACTTGGTGCCCAGCTGATGGCGCTATTTTAGGAGGTCATGAGAACTTTAGTTGGAGGTAAAGCCTATCTGGAGGAAGTAGGTCACTGGAGGCCCAGAACCAATGGAGCCAATGTTCTGAATGGAATGAATGGATAGAAATGCTGCATCCAGCATGACAGGGGTTCAGTGACTCCTTGAAGAAGGGCGGCACAGCATGAAGGAAAGACACTCTCAAGAGTGGAGGTCCAGGAGGCTCTCCCCTGAGGGAACACAGGCCCCTAATGCTGTTCCACTATGTATTTATTGCTTTAATCTGCATAAGCAGGGCAAACTATATGACTTTTTCTCAGTGCAGTCTTTAGAAAATAGGAAGACTTCTAGGTGTGTTATTTTGAAGCAAAGAATCTGTTCACTATAATGAAGACTAGCATTGTGATCAGGGATCAGATATATCAGGGATCAGCACTTCCTTATATAATTGGGTGCTCTGTGTTCCTTTGTTTGCCTCGGCACACATGCCTACACAGTTGCCACGTAGACATTCTTCACCAGAGGTGCCATTGCACGTGGTCAAGCATGCTTTCAGCAGAGTTCAGGTAGAGCAGTGTCACCAACACTGAAACATCTGAAACCATGAGCCAGAATAAATTCTTCCTACCTTAAGTTATGTCAGGCATTTTGTCATAGTGATGAAAAGTCTGACAACACAGTATCCAGAAGTTCTCACTTCCTCTGCCTGGCACCCCTAGCACCATGTTGATTAAATACAGGGAAATGGATTCCTAGTGCCAAACAACTGTACTAATTAGGAAACAATTGTATAAACCAGGATTCGCTAAAGAAATAAAACCAATAGCGCGTGCACACACACACACACACACACACACACACACACACACACACGAAGATGTTTATTATGGGAATTTTTAATTTTAAAATATTTTATTTATTATTTTCATTTTATGTGTATGAGTGTATAGCCTATATGTGTGTAAGTACACCCATGTTGTGCAGTGCCTATGGAGGTCAGAATGTCAGATCCCTTGGAACTGGAGTTACAAGTGGTTGTTAGCTGCCTGTGTGGGTGCTGGGAATTGAACCTAGGTCCTCTGCAAGAGCAGTCAGTACTATTAACCTCTGAGCCATCTCTCTAGCCCCTATTATAGGAATTTATTATGGCTCACAGTAAGTAGGGGGGTCTGAGAAGCCCCACAACATACCCTCTGTAAGTTGGAGACCCTGGATAGCCTGTAGTGCAATTCAGGCTGAGTCCTAAGACCTGAGGGTAGAAGATGGATGTTCTAGTTGAAGGAGAAAGAAGATTCACCCCGCTACCTCACCAGTCCAGCTCAAAAGTTTAAGTTGGGAGGATGTCAACATGAATGTGGGGAAAATGATTTATAATAGCATTACTTGGGTCTAGAGGTTGTCTTTTTGTGATATTACATTTATCTATTACCTGCTTTTGCTTCAGGAGCATCTGGATAAAAATCAGCTAGATTAAGTATGGGCTGGTGATTCTGCTCACCTATATTCAGCTGTGGTTATGAATCTGGTTGCTTCCAGATATTAGTACTGACCAGCTCCCATCAACCCAATACCTGCCACAGTTTATTTGCATGCCCCCCACTTTGCAAATTCAAATGTTGAAACTTCATCACCAATATGATGGGATAGGGAGGTGGGGTCTTTGTAGGTGATTAAGCCATAAGGGCTCCAGTGTTATGAATGTCATCAGTGCCCTTCTAGAAGGGGTGCTAATCAAAGAACCACTGTTCTACTGATGTGAGGATATAGTTAGAAGGCATGTTAGGCAGAAAGTAGGCCCTCACCAAACACTGAATCTGTGGGTGTCTTCATTTTGGACCTCCTAGACTCCAGAACTCTGAGAAACAAAATTTTGTTGTTTATAAACTGCTCACTATAGGGCATTTTGTTACACTAGCCTAAGCAAACCAGGACAACCCTTCTAAGTAATGGAAAGGGATGCTAATTCATGTGGTTTTTCACTTGTTCAATTCCAGAAAAACATCCAAAAAGGCACATCCTGGAATTTTTTTCAAATGGAAATATGGTGTAACATTTTCATTAAATGACTCCTATCTTTCATTCCACATTTTCTTACAAGTGACTTTGACCTTCCTGAGAGTTGTCTATGGCCCTTCCCCTTAAAGGCAGTGTCATTTTGTGACAGCTTCAACAAATGCAGTACAATGGACACAGTACTCTGTGACTTCTGAACTAGGTCATAAAAATCAATGCAACTTCCGCCTTGTCCTCTTGTGCTACTACTCTTAGACTACTCCCTTCTGGAATATTGTTGTCAGGCTATGAGGATGCCAAGTAGCCACATGGAAAGGCCACGTATAGATATTTTGGCAGGAAACTGCAACTGAGTTCTAGGTTACAGCCAGTATCTATGGTTGACCATGAACAGCCTCCAAATTTCAGACTTGGCCAGTGACTCTGAGCAGTGTGTGTTGGTCAAACCAACTCAATTTGTGTTTGTTGTGCAGTAGTAGGTGACTTGACAGGTATAAATATTTTTATGTCCAATCTCTTATAGCACATATCTTGACTCATCACATAGTCAGGGGAAAATTCACCTAATACACAGTTGTTAAGACTCATGCTACCCTGTCCTTAGTTCTTATTTTCAAAAGACAAGCCTACCTCAAGTTTGGGGATCAGAGACCTCAGTTGACCAGTTGCTTTTTTTTCCCCCTGGAGACAGGGTCTCAAGTGTTCTAGTCTGGCCTCCAACAACTGATCCTCCTGCCACTACCTCCCAAGTACTGGGATTACAGGTGTGTACCACCATGGTCAGCTCGTTTCTCCATTTTCCCCCTTTGATCTTTCTCTAGATACCTTACTTTCCTTTCTCTCACTTGACTTCTCTTACTTTACTATTTCTTCATGTTTTCTTGGTCATCCCAACTTCCCAACTTCCCAACCTCCAGCGTCATCCTGAAAGAAGCTGCGGTCTTCCAATTCTTCATTGCTGGAATTCATTTTATGCTGTGTACCTTGTAGAATGAGACCCAACATAGGGGCCTAAGAATCCGGTGGTGGGTTCCTCTTCATATTTCCTACGTGCTTCAGCTCCCCTCTAGGCTGGACTGAGGGGCTGGGAGACTGGGCTCCCTGCCCAGGGGACAGTGCATGTGACTAAGAGCCTGCAGGCAGCTCCTGCTGACGACACTCCTAGCAGTAATAGTAGTGGACGCAGCGGAGGCAGGAGCACACCCTGCACACCAGACGCAGAAACTCCGAGCCTCCCACGCTCCCCGCAACGATGTCACGCTCCACCGGGCCAAAATGGCGCAGTCCCCCTCGGCAGCGCGAGGGGAGGGGCCGCACGTCATGTGACCCCCCTCTGCAGCCCACGAGGTCCGGGCTGCCCCAGGCTCCTACGTGGAGCCCAGCGGCAGTGCTGGCTGTGGTAAGGCCGTGCATCCTCGCTGGTCCCAGCTGGTCCCGGCGCTTTGTCCCAACCACGTTCCGGACCCCGGCGTGGGGCCAAGGGTGGAGGTGGCGTGCCGAGACAGAGGGGCTGCACAGCCAGCTCCCTGAGGCCTGGCATCGTGGGGAGGCGGTAGGTCAGAGCCCGAGACCCGGGCTGGACCGGGAGAGCACCATTCCATCCGGGCGTCCTGGCGCCCAGCGGAGAGCGCTGGGCCAGGCTGTTACACTCAGGGGCATCCTGCCCAGGTCTTAGCCGTTCACCGGATCATGGGGTCCCCCTCTGAGCTCCGACCACCGACTGGGTGCATTTCATGGGTTTCACACCGCCGGCCAGCCTCGAAGCCAGCGGGACTGAAAAATAGCTTCAACCAAATGCTCCCTTCCCCTTAAGGAGACGGGTTAGGAGGTTCCGCCCCGGGGGGACGCCCGGGGTGCTGGGCGCAGAGCGCCCTCCTGGGCCAGCGTTGCTCCCTTCTGCGTTTCAGTCTCTGCCGAGTGGGCTTGGCCGAGCCGACCCCCCGGGAGGAGGGGCAGACGATGCGCTGTGACCGTGCTGCCTCCATGTGGCTGATGACAGGGGCCCGGGGAGGGGGGAGCAGGCGTGGGGCGCGGCCGCGCCTCCCTCCCAGCCCTCCTCCCGGACAGCTGGCTTGGCGATGAGCAGACGTGAGGGACCGGCCGGCCGCCCCGGCTCTGCAGGAGGCTACCAGGCTCCCGAGCGTGCCTCAGTGCCTGGGTCGGGAGCGGCTTGTGTGGGACTCCCTGGCAGGCCGCGAGCAGAGTCCCGGCCTGGCCATGGGGCACAACGGGAGTTGGGTGTCTCCAAACGCCAGCCAGCCGCGCAACACGTCGGGGGCCGAGGCTGCGGGCTTGAACCGCAGCGCGCTGGGGGAGCTGGGCGAGGCGCAGCTGTACCGCCAGTTCACCACCACGGTGCAGGTCGTCATCTTCATCGGCTCGCTACTCGGTAAGCCGCCCGCGGGGCCGCCATCGGGCTGGGCTTCCCCGAGGGCACAGGCTCGGGGAGCCGCCGTGGGGTGCAGGGTGCCTGGCCGAGTGCGGGGAGCTGAAGGAGGTTTAAGAATGCCCGGGTAACTGCAGTGAAGTTAAGCGTGGACGGTCGCGAAGAGGACAGGGCTTCTGGCCGGAGGATGGTGTGGGGTCCAGGCAGAGGTCAGCATGCTGGTGACAGCCCTAGCCAAAAGCTTCAGGATGGGCACGGGACTGCGCGCATCACCGCTTACCGCCTGCTGCCAGGAGCAGCGCGGGCTCCGGCTCGTGTTTACAAAAGATTCCGTGGGAATTTGTTGCTGATGAAGGAATGCTACTCTCTCTTATGAAAGATGTGTTTTGCGCTACCACCTAGTTCCTATATCAGATCATTATTTGGAAAGAGCCCGGTTTTCCGCGTCATTTTTGGGTCTTCATAACACTGACCCGGCAAACGACCGCGTGAAGTTAAACTTTACGTTGCCTTCAGATAATTTTTAAGTCTCCAAGTAAAACAAAACCCACTTCACTTATCTACCTACCTATGTTTTAAGTACAAAATAAACAAGACAAAACAAAACAATCTCAAAGTACACACAATAGATTTCTTTCTTCAGAGGAGATTAAAAAAATAGGGGCCCGAATGGGGATACCTTTCATTTTCTATTACAGGGCACTAACTCAGTATTCAAAAAGAGCCGCGGGATCTCAATCGTACTAGGGTACTTGTTATTTTTTTGTGTGCGACCGCTAGTAAAACGGGTGTCCACTAGCGTGAGGATTACCTTGACATATCTCTACTCTTGAATTTGCGCTTTAGAGCTACTCTTTAAACAATGAATGACACAGTCAACACTCTTTTCCATTGGGGTTTGTCAGACATAATGAATACTAGTAAATATATGTAAATTCTCTGTCGTGGCGTTTAGAAGAATGTGAAAAAATTACAATTATGTGTGTGACATTATAGGTAAGAGCAAAGTTTCAAAGTAGGAATAGATTATGTTTCTTAGACATTTGGGAATTTCCATGGAAACCAAGATAACTGATATTTAAAAGGCCTTATTTGGAAAAGTTTTAAATGTTTGGAATTTCCCTTCATACTTTCTCAAATTGTCATCATTCTATTCCATTCTGTTGTAATAGCTATTTTCCATATTTTGTCATGAGGGCATTTTGGGGAGTAGAGTCTGTGAGACTTTTTCTAGACCTGTGCTTTAGAGTGGAGTGTTAAGTGTACAGTTACAAAACAAAAGCCTATTTTCCAAATATTCTCGACATTCACTTAACAGATACTACCTGAACACTTAATAGATGCTAGGCACTATGCAAGGAATTAAATTCCA
>NW_008345995.1:196303-200035 GCF_000622305.1 Nannospalax galili | reverse complement strand
CACACACACACACACACACACACACACACACACACACACACAGCTTCCCTCATGGCAGCTTTCACTCTAAAGATGTTGAGAGAAATTTTTCATGGTTTGAGTCTAAAGAGTTGATTACCACTGAAAATAAGATAGCATGTGTGTAAAAGATGTAGCAAGAGTGGGTGCTTAATAAATGCTTTTTTTCTGCTATCCAAACTTTCCCCATTTTTGTAGCTTGCATTGGATCCAGGAAACTCTAGGTAGATCTGCTCTTATTTCATCTCATGCACACAGCACTTGTAAGTGGCATGCAAAACTGCCTTCATGAATATACCTAGAGAGGAGGCTTATTTTCCCATTGATCTTTGGTTATGCCTGACTGAACCTACCCCTTTCTCACTGTTTGGGCTCTACTATGAGAGAATTGTATTTGTCCCATTCTATTTTCAGAAAATGTAAATATCAATAGCATTTGTTTCCTTGAAAGCATGGATGAACTGTAATATTCTCCTGTGAACTTTTTTTCTTATGAGTTCTCTTGATTCATTTTCTAGAAGGATCTGATCCATTCAAACATATCGATTTACATGGGAAATTTCCTGGTACTGCCAGTTGAGACTCAGAGCTTATGTTCCAATGTTCCATGAAAGGCATGTAAACTTGGGAACTGTAGCTGAGAAGTTCCCAGATAGAGGAAAAAACATAGGTTAGAAATAGGAGGAAGGTAAAATTGAGGGTGGATGGAATGCTATCTTGACTAAATAATGGATTAGCTGTGATTTACTGTACTTATTTCCCATTCCCCAACATAGGCAATGAATTATTTTTTTATTTTTCCCTTTAAACAAATACAAATATGTGTAACTTCTAAACAGATTTGTATTAGCCTTTTAAAGACCCACTATTATGTGGAAATAATTTCCTTGTACTAGTGTTGTCTTACAGCTATTTTTGAAATGGTATTGGTGCCTTATAATAGCAAAAAAAATCCCCAACAACTTAGAATAACTTTAATATTTCAGCCATAATATTTCAGCCATTTTCATGTGTTGAAAGTGAAATTAAGACAATGTTATTGAAATAATATGCCATTGGGGGATGTTTTTCAGCTTTCTTTTAAAAATTATTTTATTTATTTTCATATTATATGTATGACTGTATTGCCTGCATGTATGTAATTACACTTGTGTCGTGCAATGCCTATGGAGGTCAGAAGAGAGTGTTGGATTCCTCTGCGACTGGTATGGTTGTTAGCTGCCACGTGGGTGCTGGGAACTAAACCCAGGTCCTCTGCAAGATCAGATAGTGCTCTTAACCGCTGAGCTTTCTCTACAGCCCTTCAGCCTTCTTTTTACAACATCTTGGGACATCTTCCATTATGTGGAGAATCTCAAAAGAGATTCAAATAGTTTAGATTCCCCTCTGCAAATAGTTGTCTCACATCACTTTTAGAAGTCAACAAAGAGAAACCAAAGACTCAGAAAGATTTGGAATCGCTATTTCCAATCAATGCTTTGGGCTGAACCCCACAGGACTGATCTTTCTTTTTCCAATCTACTTGAATTCACAATTAAAATACCCCCGGAGTTGTATTCTTCCTTGCTTCTTTGACTAAGAAAGGTCAAGGTAGTCTTGATCGACTATTACTTGCTACTCCTAAACAGATCACTTGTCACCTGTGTCTATCATCCTTGGATGCACAGGAGACATTTCCATAAGTGAATTTTCTGTTAAAGAAAATCAGCACTGTGAACAATAGCCAGTACTTATGTATCTTACACTGAAATTTATCTTAAACTATTTTAAAATATAGAAATCAGCTTTCGTTCCTCTTGCTGAGTCATCCTATATATGGTTCTCATTTTTAAAGTCGAAATCCTTTCTGAACTCCATGGACTGAATAGTTGCTGGACACCCTGCTCCCCCATTCATATGATGAATATCTGACTCCAGTGTGATGATCTTTAGGAGGTGGGGCCTTTTGGAGGTTAGTTTAGGTATCATGGTCAGGATTAGTATCAAGGAGCTTGCTCTGTCTCTCTACCTTGTGAGGCCATAGCCAAGAAGGTAGCTAGTTGTCTACAAGTCAGAGAGAGGTGCCTTCCCTATAACTGACCATGCTGGCTACTGATCTGGGACTTCCTAGCTTCCAGACCTGTTAGAAATAAGTACTGTTTAAGACACCCAGTCTATGGTAATTTTTAATAGCAGCCTGTGCAGACCAGTATACTTACAATGGTCTATAGTGAATCAGTGTGAAATTGATGACCCCAAAATAAAGGTATAATTTGTGGCTTAATTATGAGGTAGTATTAAAGTCTTCATTGTGTGTGTGTGTGTGTGTGTGTGTGTGTGTGTGTGTGTGTATGTGTGTGTGTGTGTTCATTTGTGAGTATGGTGTATGTGTGCATACATGTGGAGGAGGTGCATGCCTCTGCATGTATAGAGGCCAGAGGAGGACATTAAGTGTCCTGTTTTATCACTCTCTGTCTTATTCCTTTGAGATGGGGTCTCCCAGGGAACCTGGAGCTAGGCTGATGGCCAGTAAGCCTCAGCAATTTTCCTGTCTCTGTCCCTTACAGCCTGACCTTTTACATGGGCACTGGGATCTGAACTCAGGTCATATGCTTACAGAACAAACACTCTTATCCATTGATCCATCTCTCCAGCCTCTAAAGTATTCGTTTAACATTTAAAATATTTTTATTTTTTGCTGGGCGTAGGGGTGTAACACCTTTAATCCCAGCCCTTGAGAGGTAGAGGCAGGCAGATCTCTGAGAGATTGAGGCCAGCCTGGGATACATAGTGACTTCCAGGTGGACTGGGACTAGGGAGACCCTATTAAAAAAACAACAACAAAAATTATCTTTATTTTATGTGTACGAGTGTTATGTCTGCATGCATGTAAGTGCACCTGTGTCATGCAGTGCCTGCGGAGGACAGAAGAGGGTGTCAGATCCCCTGGAACTGGGGATCCCATGTGGATGCTGGGATTTGAATTCAGGTCTTCAGCTAGTGTTTTTAAACACTGAGCCATCTCTCCAGCCGCTAAAGTATTCATTTATTAATTTGAAAGGAAAGATGGAGAGAAGGCAGATGCAACTCAGTTAAGTACAGTACTTGCCTAGCATGTAAGAGATGCTGGCTTGATTCTCAGCAGTGGGGTGGGTTGGGATGGGGCAAGGGAGGAATGGACTTGTTGAATCTGTTTAACAGATAGATGAAATATATAAGCACCATTTTGGCTCATGAAAACTTATAGTCTTCAAGCAAAATCATATGGCACATCAGCTACATTCATGATACTTGAAATACACTTGTGCCTTTGATACTTGCTAGGTAATTCTTAGAGTTCTCAAGTTAAATGTTTGACAGATGATGTGTTATACTAGCTTGTGCTCAGAATTCATAATTACACAGAATGATTTTTAGCTAACCATAATTGTAGCCAATAGTAATATAATTCCTGAAGCCTTACTTCTATGTTTTGTTTCTGTTTTGACATGTCTAGAAACCTGCCAGCCTGTATAAAAAATAAGCTATCCCATCTACATGAGATGGTGCACACTGTAATCCCAGCACTTGGGAGGTGGAGGCAGGAAGACAAGGAATTCAAGGCCCACTGTCAGCTACATAATGAGTTCAAGGCTAGTCTGGGCTACACAAGACCCTGTCTCAGAAACAAACAAATAAATAATCCACAATAATAATAATAATAATAATAATAATAATAATAATAATAATGTATAT
>NW_008345995.1:181262-195956 GCF_000622305.1 Nannospalax galili | reverse complement strand
TTATTTACATGTGGCGGGGGGATCCTATCATCTGGCTATAGGGAAATGCCTAATTATCATATAGAAAAAAACTGGGGGTAGCTTTATTGCAGGTAACTATGCCAAAGGTCATGTTCTGAATAAGGTCAGGTATCCATGCTTGGAGGCACTTTCCAGGTAAGTCAGGCAGGAAGCCCCTGCTGAGAAAGGAGCTGACCTTAACAGCAGGGTTCCCCAACACCTCCCTCCCTCCCTTCCTCCCTCCCTCCCTCCTTCTCTTTTTCTTTCTTTCCTTCCTTTCTACCCACCCCATTTTTATGCTGTGTGCGCATGTGTATGTACAGGCTCATGTGTGCATGTGTATATGTGTATTGAGGCCAGAGAACAACCTCAGGTGTCATCCTCAGGCATATCCTGCACCTCTTTTTGAGACAGGGTCTCTCACTGGCCTGGAACTCACCAATTAAGCTAGAGTGACTGTCCAGTGAGTCCCAGGTATCCCACATCTCTTCCCCAGTTCAGGGATTACAGTGTGTGCCACCATGCCTGGCATTTTTATGTGGTTCTGGGGATTGAACTCAGGTCCTTGTATTTGCGAGACAAGCATTTTACCGACTGAGCCATCTCCCTAGTCTTCTTTTTTCTTTCTTTAATTTTTAAAAGTTAAAGTACAAAATAAAATACAAAATAATGCTTAATTCATTCTTTTATAGTATGTCAGGCACAGGTAATCAAACTGACCTCTCTTTGAATGAAATGCTATAACCCTATGTTGCTCTTTTTGTGGTCTTTTTATTTATGATATATCTTTCTATTTTCCAATTCCTCTTGGAAGTTCAATTCTCCTTTGAAAATCATTAAAAAACCCAGCTATTAAAATAAAATTTGCATGCTACAGAATTCAGCCACAGAGTACAACTCAGTGGCTTTTTGGTATTTTCACGGAGTTGTACAATAATCACCATTTTTATATTCTGGAACATTTTTATTATTCCACAAAGAAACCAAGTGCTCATCAGCAATTATTACACTTCTTCTCAATACCCTGGGCCATAAGTAGCCACTAATTTATGTCTCAGAGGATTTGTCTGTTTTTCTTTTTTTTTTTTTAACATTTCATGTATTTAGAGTTAAATGTGTTATCATTCATGAATGTCTTCTTTCATTTATAACATTTCATTATCTTTTTAGGTTTTATTCAATATGAATAAAACATGTACCAAAACTTCATCTCTATTTATTTATTTATTTATTTTTGTGGTGTTGGGGGAATTGAACCTAGGGCCTCATGCTTGCTAGGCAAGCATTGTACCTACCACTAAGCTATATTCTAAGCCCTCATTCCATTTAAAAAAGTTGCTGTGTCAGGGGCAGTGAGATGGCTTAGCAGGTAAGGATGCTTGCCCCAAGCCTGATAATCCAAGTGTGACCTCTGGAACCCACATGATAGAAGGAGAAAACACACTTTTGAAAGTTGTCCTTTAACTTCTATACATGTACTGTGGCATGTACACATCCACATGCATAGATACACATAAAAATAAGTAAATAAATGTAAAAATTTGGTGAATAATATTTCATTGTATAGATGTAGCACATTTTGTGTATCCATTTGATGGACATTTGGGATATTTTTACCTTTTGGCTATTTTGAATAATGCTGCTGTAAAAATTCACATATAAGTTTTTCTGTGGACACATTTTCAATTATTTTAGACATATACCTTAGAGTGATCAAAGGGTAACTGCACAGTTATCCTTTTAGGAACTGCCAGGCTGTTTTCCCAAGTGTCTCATCACTTTACATTCTCAGTAGAGTTGTATTTGAGGGCTCTGATTTCTTTATGTTCCTGTCATTGTATATTATTATTGGTCTTTTGCAGCACACCCATTCTGGTGGTTATAAAGTGGTAACTCATTGTGGCTTTGATTCACCTTTCTCTAATGTCTAATGATATTGAGCATCTTTTTGTGTGCTTGTTGTCCAACTGTACATCTTCCCTTTTTTGGGAGTAGTATCTATTCAGACCCTTTGTCTTTCCTGTTGAATTATGAGGGGTTCTTTTATATTCAGGACACCAAACTCTTACATAATTTGCAAATACTTTTTCCCACTTTGTGTGTTAGCTCTTCACTTTCTTGTTGTCAGATCAGAGGCTGGAGAATAAGCAAACATTAAACAAAAAGTGGAACGATTGTTGTACTTGATGCAGAAGACATTTAACCAAGTTACTTTTGTGTCTCTGTGACCCTATCCTTGACAGGACTTAAAGGAGGAAAAATTTACTTTGGCTCAGGGTTTTAGAGAGTTTCAGTCCATCATGGCAGGGAGCATATAACAGCTCAGTTCATGGTGGCAGGAATGTGTGGGGAAGCTTTGTGTAGAAGGTAGAGAGCGAAACAGGAGCCAGAGGCTGAGTATAACCTTCAAAAGTCTGCCCTAGCCATGTACCTCCCAAAGTTTCTAAAGCCTCCCAAAATAGCTCTGCCAGCTGGGAAGTAATGTTTAAAACATGGAACCTATGTGGGACATTTCAGATTTAAACCATAACATCCATGCCAGGCCTCCAAAGGCTTATGGTCATCAAGCAATGAAAAATGTATTTAGTAAAAAAAAATGCATTTAGTCTTACTTCAAGAATCCTTTAAGTTTTATTAGTTCCAGCATTATTAAAAAGTCTAAGTCCAAGGCTGGGAGTAGTGGTGTAGACCTTTAAATCCTCAGCACTCAGAAGGCAGAGGCAGGCAGAGCTCTGTGAGTTCAAGGTCAGCCTGGACTACATAGTGAGTTCCAGGCCAGCTGGGGCCACAGGGAGACCCTGCTTCAGAAACAAACAAACAAACAAACAAAAAACCAATACAGCATCAAGTCTAAGTCCAAAGTCTCCATTGAAATTCAAGGTAAATGCTTAACTGTGAGCTTTTGTAAAATAAAAAAGGAAGTTACCTACTCATAACACAAAGTGGCATAGAATAAATACTCCTATTCCAAAAGGGAAGAATGAAGGCATAGAAAGAAAAGATGGGACTCAAGAAAGATTAAGTCAGCAGGGCAAAAGTTAGTCACTATAGTTCTGTCTGGCATCCACAACATAGGGTGTTATTATGTGAGTCCCAACAGGCTTGGCCATCACCTCCTCTATAGCTTTGTCACTTACAACCTAGATAGCTTCTCTCTTGAGTTGGGTCCATTTGCTGCATGCAACTTGGCTCCATGCTCTTACCATCTTTAACTTCCTGAAGTCTCCATTGCAACTTAAGATTCACCCTCATAGCTTCATGCATAGTCTTCTCAGGGGATGCCTGCAGAGAATCTGCTTTTGCTACATATTGCCTGGCCTCTCAGGCTTTTCTCTGGAATCTTGGTGGAAGCCTGTATGGTTTTTGGCAAAACCAGCATCAACAATTTCTGTTACCAGTTTGAGCAGTAACTTGGCCCTCTTGGACCATGGCCATAGCACCATTAAGTGCCTAAGTGGCTGAACTTAGAAAATACTTCCCTAGTGGGTGCTTTGCAAGTTAGAACCCTTTGGTAGCAGTAATTTTATTATTTTAATTTTTAAAAGTTATTTTTATTTATGTGTTTATGTGTGTGCCTGCTTAATCTGTATGTATACCATATGCATGCAGGTGCCCATGGAAGTCAGAAGAGATGTCAGAACCCTGAAACTATAGTTTCAAGTGGTTGTAAGACACCAGATATGGATGCTGGGAATTGGAACCAGAACTGGGTCCTCTACAAGACCAGCAAATGCTGTTAACCACTGAGCCATCTCTCCAGCCCCAGCACTCTTCTTCTTAAAAACAAATCTTTTGGGGGACTAGAGAGATGCTTCAGTGGTTAAGAGCACTGGCTGCTTTTGTAGAGGACCTGGGTTCAGTTCCTAGCACCCATATGGTAGCTAACAACAGCCCCTAACTCCAGTTCCAGGGGATCTGACACCCTCTTCTGTCCTCCGTGGGCATCGCATGACACAAGTGCACTTACATACATGCAGGCAAAACACCCATACACATAATATAAATAATATTAAAATTTAAAAGAAAATCTTTCAAGCAAGTCTGCAGTTTTACTCTTTGTTGAATGCAGATTGGTGTATTCCTGAGATGCCCACAAAGCATCTGTGCTCTTGTCCAGTGCAGAGTATTTGGCTTCTATTTAATGGCACTAATCTCCTTAACAATTATGACTTCTCTATCTGCAACTTTAAATCACTCCTTTTCTGGCCAAATTACATGTTTTTCAGTTTTTCTGACCTTCTTTTTGCTCTCAGTTTGCACTGTAAACCTGGCTATAAGAAGATAGCAATAAGGCTGGTAAGATGGCTCTGTGGGCAAAGGCTTTCTTTACAAGCCTGACAAGCTGAGTTCAATATCCAGAACCCACATGGTGGAAGGAGAGGATAGACTCTTGCAAGTTTTCCTTTGACCTCCATACACACATGCTCCTGCCTGTCTTCCCACCCCCACAATAATAAATAAATAAATAAATAAATAAATAAATAAATGAATAAATAAATAAATGTTAAATAAAACTTTTAAAAAAGGTAGCAGTAACATTGCCATAGCCTGAAAGTTATGCTGTCTTGGTATTTCCTCTGCTAATTTAATCAGTTTGTTACTTTTGAGTTGTCTCACTCAAATTTTCTGGACTCAGAAAATGTAGACAAATTCTTTGCCAGAATGTAACATGATTTGTCTCTAGTCTGATTCCCAAAAAAGTCCTTGTTTCCATGTGAAATATCAGGAGCCCAGATTTTACAGTCTCTGTTTCTATAGGAAACAGTCTCTGTTTCCTGGCCTTCTAAACTTCCATCAAAACCACCATTAAGCTCTGCTTACAACACCTTAAAGCCTCTCTGGCCTGTGTTTCCAAGCTTCCAAATTCCTCTTGCAAACCAGTTCCAAAGGCTTAAGAACCAAATGATCAAGTTCAGTCACAACGATTCTACTTCTCTGATAACTGTTTTTGTATTAGTTACTTTTGTGTCACTGTGACATAAACAAGTTACAGCGGGAAAGATTTACTTTGGCTTAATGGTTTTGTGACATCATCAGGAGACTGCATGGTAGAGCAGCTTAGTTCACAGTGGTGGGACCATGGAGTAGAGGTTGTTCCCATCTGGGTAGATCAGGAATCAGAGAACTTGACAGGGACAAGGGAATGGGTGTAGTTTCCAAAGGCCAACCTCTGTTGATATACAGACATCTGGAAGCTAGATCTTACCTCCCAAAGTTCCCTAATGCCAACAACTGAGGAACAAGCTTTTAAAACAATCCTGGGGGAGCATTTCAGATTCAAACTGTAAGAAATGGTTCAAATTAGCATGAGTTTTTTTGGTTGGTTTTTGTTGTTTATTATTTATTTAATCCACACATGCAGTGTGTGTGTGTGTGTGTGTGTGTGTGTGTGTGTGTGTGTGTGTATTACCAAGTATCACTGCATGCATGTGGAGGTCAGAGAACAACCTGTGGAGTTGATTCTCTTCTTCTATCTTTACCTACCTGGGTTATGGATATTGAACTCTGATTGTCAGGCATCATGGCAAGCCATCTTGAAGCATTTCATTACAGCTTTAACATATTCAGTAACAATTTCCAGAGTGAGGATACATCTATTTCAAAAATGACTGTAAAATTTTAGGTTCACAGTTGAATTAATACAGCTATACAATATTGAACTCAGTATAAAGCCTGTAAAACATAAAATTGAAATGAGTTTTTACCCTTTAAAGAAGATCTCCATTTCATTTTAAAATATTCTGGTTCCTGCATTTTTAATGCAACTAACGCTTAGATGTTTGCATATGTCTTTAATCTCTGTGTACCTGATTTTTACTAGTTACAGTAGGTAACACAGTCACGGTCAGTTACTTTCTGAGCTCCTTGGATATAAAGTTATCAGGTAGATTTCAATAGTAATGTTTATCACCTCTACTAATTAACATGAAGTAAATTTTTATGCTTCCTCCTCAATTATGTCTTTTTAAAAAAATTTGTTGATTGTTGTGTGTGTATATCATACAGAGCATCCCACACAATCTTATTCATCTATATACCCACTTCCCAAATGGCACCCTTCTATAGCCTCCCCCTGCCTACACAGTGGAGCCCACATACTCTGTCATCCCTGTTACTGTCCACTGTGTTGTCGGCGCCCCCAGCCATTCCCCAGTGCTTATCCATCTGCTGAATCTAGTCAGCCTATCTAGAAATCTTTGTTTTAGGAAGATCAGTTCTTCCTCATCTAGCAGCAATCAGTTGTCAATATTCCTTTAGATAAGATTGGGGTCTGCTGTTCATTTTCCCAGTTCTATGCTGGGTTACTGTCTGGGAGTCTCTTGGGCCACCCTGGCCAACAACTCAAAGAAAGGTATTTCCTGTCTGGCATTGTTTCTTATTATGTAGACTTTAGCTATACACATGGACTCTTAAAAAGTTTTAGTGCCCCTATTACTATTTTGTTATACTTTCCTTTTGGGCATTTAAGACCCTACAGTTGGCCCAGATAAACCAGTTTATTTTCACTCTTAAGGTCATTTGAGGATCTCTTCCTCAGGGGTAACATAGGCTTGGGAGAAGCCCCTGGCTCCATTCTTTTACCAGTTCCATCTATGTGAAGATAAGTCAAAGTTCCTACTCAACGATGCCTGGCTTTGTTTGGAAGCATGGAGGAAATGTTTCCTCTGTGTTGACCCTCCTCTTTGACTGGACACTGGTTCAGGTCCATCTGGCGGGGTCTCCACGGCCTCCTTGATCAAGAGGACAGGTGACTCACCACAGTTACAGGACATTTTGAGAGATGCTCATAGTCCCCTGGAACTTAGTCGACCTAGAAGGGCAAGGAGCAAAAATCAGGACACTGGAGGCTGTGCAGCCCAGGGAAGTAAAGTGCTTATTATTATTTTTTTAAACATTTGCATTGAAATAAGTCAAAGTATCTTGCACTTACACTTTCAGACTTAGTTTGAAAGTCTTTCAGAGTGTCTCAGATTTGGTGAATCAAGGTTTTAGTGCAAATCAGAAAGAACAGTTTCCCAAGAGTCCTCAGAATCAAGTGAGACCGTTGAACCAGATATTGTTTGAGTCAGCTTGAAGATGTATCTCTATATATTGCTTCGACTGCACTAGAAAACAACAAGTCAGGCATAGTAACATGTTCCTGTAATAGGGTCAGGGTTAATAGAGGCATATTTTTAAAAATCATGAGACAGCTATTCTGTAGAACATTGGGATATTTGTGACCTACAAATTCAAGTTGGCCATTTGAATTTGTTTGATCCTCAGAGGCAGTAAATTAGTCTGAGGTGCAATGAAATCTTCAGAAAGAAAAACATTTGAACCCATTAGAATCTAAGGACCTTGATGTGTAATGTGGGAGTTTAACACATTTTACTAAATAGATGAGTGAGTAAAAGTTTTTCCTTTTATTTTATACTCTGTATTAGTTACTTTAGTCATTGCTATGACAAAATACCTGATAGAAGCAATTTAAGAATAGGAAGTTTAGTTGGCTCACAATTCTGGTGTAGTCCATCTTGGGAAAGGCGTGGTGGTTGGAGTAGAATGGGCCACAGCAGCAGGAGAATATTGTGTGGCTGTTCATATCTTGGTGGATCAGGATGCAGGCCTGGGCAGTAATTCTCAAGGGCCCAACCCCAGGGAGCTACTTCCTCCAGTCATACCTCCAGCTCCAAAGATTCTCCAGCCTCCCACCAGCTGAGAACCAGGTGTTCAAACACATGAGTCTGTGGGGGACATTTCACAATGAAGCTATAACACACTGGAATTATTTCTGTCTTTTTAAATCCCACAGCTCCTGAGTTTCTAAACATGTAGCCCTTGGGTCAGATGCAGAACCTATGACTTGAATGAGGGAAACTTACTTCTCAAGGGAGAAGTAGAGCTTGCTTGAGATTTGGGAGGGAGCTTTTTAGTCAAATGATTTAAAACTCAAGTTTGGCCTTTGCACTTGTACTAGTGCTGCAACTGTTGTATAGCTTGACTGTTTCCAGGACTCCTGTTCCTAAGCTTAGATCAATCAGTAATTGCTAAACTTAATTGTACAATCATGATTTATGTAAGTTTGAGTCTGTGAAAATTCCATCATAAAGCTAGGATTAAAAGGAGAATAACTATGTCTAAAAACTTTTTTAACATACTGTAAGGTTTGGTTAAAACTCAATAAGCCACGGGCAAGTACTCCCATTTATTTCTGTACCAGTTAAAAGTTATGAAAATTATGTAACAACAACCCTTCCCACAACACACAGATTTTTCTTAATGACCTTACACTGAAAACTAGAGTGCTCATGCTCAGGAAATTCATTCATTCATTTTCTCTCTCTCTCTCTGTCTCTCTCTGTCTCTCTGTCTCTCTGTCTCTCTCTCTCTCTCTCTCTGAGACACACACACACACAGAAGGAGAGGGGATGGGGGAGGGAGGGAGAGACGGGGGCTGTTTGAGGCAGGGTCTTGATTTGAAGCCCAGGTTGACCTCAAGTTCAGAATCCTCCTGCCTCAGGTTCCTGAACTCTGGAATTATAGGAACATGTTAATATGCTTGTCTTGTTGTTTTCTAGTGCATTCTAAGCAATATATAGAGATGCATCTTTAAGCTGACTCAAATGGTACTTGGTTTGGTGGTCATACTCGATTTTGAGGAATCTTGGGAAACAGTTCTTTTAACTTGCACTAAAAACTTGGTTCACCAAATCTGAGATACTCTGAAAGATTTTCAGACTAAGTCACACATGTAAGACACTCTGGTGTTTTAAAACAATTTACAACAATGATTTATGTTCCATTTTAGAATTCATGGTTTGGCATTATGTTTCCCTTTTGCTTTTCTGATGAACGTTTCTCCATGTGGGTGAAATTACAGAGGCAAAGCAAAATATGAAACATGCATATTCTTTTCTAGTTCCCTCACTTTTTGAAGGATTTTAAAAATGTAGAAAAATAGTTAATAAATTATCATTCACAGAAGTAACATATCAACATTTTATAATATTTGTTTCAAATCTTGAAAAATCTTTAGTGTTTTTTCTAATGCTTGTTTTCATATTTTATAAGACTAAACCGAATGCTTCAGGAACATGTTACTATATTCCTGCTCTATCCCTTCTCTTTCAGGACCAACCACTGAGCTGGATTTGATAGTTCTTCTGATGCATGTCTGTGATCATGGACATTTTACCCATCAGTATTTTATTTTAAATGTATTATTTTTATTTTATATATATGAGTATTATGCTTGCATATGTTAAATACACCTGTGTCATGCAGTGCCCATGAAAACCAGAAGAGGGAGCCAGATCCCCTGGAACTGGAATTATGGATGGTTGTTAGCTGCCATGTGGGTGTGGGAATTTGAACCTGGTTCTTCTGTAAGAGCAGTCAGTGCTCTTGACTGCTGAGTTATCTCGCTAGCTCTGCCCATCAGTCTTATTCAATGCCTGTTGCATGAATAAATGACTTCATAGACTGCTGATTTCTGAATGGTGGTCACCTAGTCTAGAAGACAATATACACGTGGAGTTGGGAAATTCATACCAGGTCAATAATGAGGACAGTCAGGGAGGATTTTGCTAATGCAAGAGGAGTGCTTTCTGGTAGTTTAGGTACCTTTGATTCATCTGCTAACATGTTAAGTATCCAGCAAAAGGATATTAGCCTTGCTTTTTACACAAGTGTTATAGTTTACAACATATGCCATGGTATTTCATCGGTGAATGAAATGATGTAAGAGATATTTTCTTTTTAAAAATTTTCTAACTAGACCTTTTCTCCCTAATAGTACAAACCCCAAAGCTCCAGCAACGGGTGACTAAGAGCTGGTGACTCTGGCCTGCAGCATCCATCAGGGTTCTTAGTTACAGATCACAGAGCTGTACTAGCTTTCTGTCACTCTCACAATATGCCTGAGATAATCAATCTATGTGGAGGAAAACTTTATTTCCCTTCTTGGTTTGAGTTTGTGGTCTGTTGGCTCCATTGCTTTGGGACCTGCAGGGTGTGTGAGAGCAAAGCTGCTCATCTCATGACATCCAGGAAGAAGAAAAGGCAGGCAGGGGTTGGGTTCCCAGTATCTCCTTCTAGGGCATATCCCCAATGACCTAACTTCCTTCCTCTAAGTCCCATATTCAAAAGGTTCTACTCCCAACAGCACTTCAGGCTGGAAGACCAAACCTTTAATACATGGACTTTTTTGAGGGACATTTTTGATCCAAAGGACACCAAAATTCTGTTGTCCAAAGAAGATGCAGTTACAAAAGCAATAGTAAAGGAAAATGTTTTCCCGAGCAAATGAATCACAAGGAAGGAGATGTTATAGAAGGGAGCTTAGTCCTGTGAAATAAAGCATACAGAAAAAGAACGCAGCCTCAGCATTGCAGTTCACAGTCACTGTGTTCATTGTGAAAAAGAGCAATTATTGCACAGTAACCATTACACCTCAATGATGGTATCATGTCTTCAGATACCAGCATTGCAAAAGCCCACACTTCGAAGGTAATGAAGTGTTTTATTAGCAGTCAATAACTCACAGAAAAGGCTCAAGATTTCATTTATTTGGGACATCAGAATCAGAAACAGTATTTACTTATTGATTGATTGATTGTATGTCGAAGGAAGGGAGAGGTGGTTAAGAGAAATATCTTTCCCTCCTGACTATGGAACATAATTTGCATGTTTGCATAATGTAGTAGGATACGGGGTTTATTTTATTTCTTCATCAGACTGACTTTATGAAAGAAGAAATCTGTTACAGGGTTAGTTAGACTGCTTTTGGAATTATGGGAGGGTCTGGAACAAGCTCGGATGCTACGGAGCTAGGGATATAGTCATCTGAGCTGTACCATCATGTCCTTGACTCTAGCAGAAGCTGTGGAGCTGCGGCACTGTACTGCCTATGATGTGGAGAATGAGCTCACAGAATCATAAAGCAGCTCAGAAGAACCTAAGGCATTTGTTGTTTCCTTGTGCTTACAGCAAAACTGCCACTGCCACTGCCTTATGCAGGCCTGTCTACTGCCCTTGGGAACATCTGTCTAGCAGGACCTAGATCATATGAAGCCTTCACCCTTGTCATTGGGCTTTGTAAAACATGATGGTCTTAGCATTTTAGACTTTATAGTATATGGTTAGGAGATTTACAGAGGGAATATAGACTGAACCAAGCTGTAGTGTCTCCCAGTTTCCGTTTTGTTTGGTTCTTCTATGATGGCTCTTCACAGTATTCTGTCTAGCCTCACTCCTATCTCGGGAGAAAGGATGAGCACATGAGGCAGCCTTGCTGATCCCAGACCTGTTTCCCTACCCCTGGTGATTAGGCCAGGGCTGGTTATGGAATGCAGTTTTAACTTATGCAGAGTTGCTGGTAGAGAAGCCCCCCTTTCCCACAAGGTTTGCTGAGCAGTGGCAGTTGGAAGCAGAGAGCTGTCTGCTTAGGCTGTGAGGCTAGAGAGAGAAGCAGAGACGAGGATGAGATGGGGAAAGAGAAGGACCTGGATGTGAGGGGCAGTAGGAAAGGGAGACAGAATGAGTGATTTCTGATACTATTTGATTCCCCAGAGGTCTGGAGCACAATTCTGTCTCTGTACTTTCCAGCTATACAAACCCCAAAGCCCCAGATCTCCTTTTTTACTTAAACTTGAGTGTAATGCCACAATAGAAATAACAGAAGTGTCAATATTTATAGCCTACATTTGGGTAAGCAAATTCACAGGGTTAGTGACTTGTTTAATTGTATATTTTAACAGCCCAACAGGGCCCCATGCAGTGGAAAATCGACGCCCAGCAAGAGTGGCTGCAACCCAGAACCACAACTGAGCAGGGGCTAGAGAGGTCCTGGCAGCTAGAGACATGCTCACAGGCATGGAGGACTATAAGGTCCAGTAGTAGAAGAGGTCAGCAGTGAAAGGTCATTAGCCCCCAAGGGTCATGATCTTAGGAATGTTGTGGTGCTGGAAGCTGTGGCAGAAGTTCATGGCTGTGTAGGAGCCAGAAGAGATTTATAGGACCCTGAAGTACTCTGGCGATTGTCTGAACCAGCACATAACCTCTAATTAAACAACAGCAACAAAAAACCCCTCTTCATTTAAACACCTACTTTTGTTGTTTTTGTTTGAGACAGGGTCTCCCTGTAGCACCAGTTGGGCTTATCTCACAGAGATCTGTCTGCCTCTGCCTTCTGAGTGCTGGGATTAAAGGCATGGGCCACCATGCCTAGCACTAAATACCTAGTTTTAATCAAGAGCTTTTTACACATAAATAGTGGTTGGTAGTTAATATAAAAACAATAAGAAGGAGGGCTGGAGAGATTGCTCAGTGATTAAGAACACTGGCTGTTCTTGCAGAAGACCCAGGTTCGAATCCCAGCACCCACATGGCGGCCAACAACTGTCCATAACTCCAGTTCCAGGGGATCTGACGGTCTCTTCTGTCCTCCATGGGCATTGCATGACACAGGTGCACTTACTTACATGCAGGCAATACATGCATACACATAAAATAAAAATAAAATACTTAAAAAACAATAAAGAAAACCTAGGTGTGTTAGAAAAGGGAAATGTTGTTAGATGCAGCTGCTTTGAAGGCTCCACCTCCTTTGTGTTGGAAGCTTTGTGTTGCTTTCCTGAGTGTTTTCAGGCTCTGGTCAGGGCACTGGTACAAGTGAGGCTGAGAAATACAACCTTCACTACAGCCATTCTGGGGCATCTGCAGGAAGTCATGTGGTTGGGGAACATGGTGCTCTGCTTTCTGCTTCTCATGGCCACCGTCCAGCTCTCAGGACAATCACCGCAGATCGCTTCAGTGAGGCTGAGATGTGTATCGTCAGCTGGTCAGAGCTGAGGGCTTGGTCGGGAGAGTGAGAGCTTTGTTAACAGGAGATTCAGGCATCCACAGGCTGAGCAGAATCTGGGCCAGACTCTCCATGCAGCATTATCAAGTTTGACAGATGGTACAAAGGCAGAAGCCTCAGATCAAGTGGTGGAAGAAAGAGGGCCAGAGTGGAGAGATCCCACACAGCCTCCCAGAAGCTTTTATTTTCTTTGATGCATCAAACTCAGTCCTGCAAGAAGCTGTTCATCTCGCCTGGCTGTTCTCTCTGCCCTGCAATGTGCTTCTCTAGTTTCCCGTAGCTAATTTCCCTCCCTCACCTCCCTCCCTCCCTTTTTTTCTTCCTTTCTTCAGAGTCTCAATGTATAGCACCGACTGGTCTTGAACTCCTGATTCTCCCGCTTCTGCCTCTTGTAACTCCATGTTCATTTGTCATCTTTTCTCCCCGCAAAGATCGATTTTATTCACTCACACACTAATGAACTCATTTGCCGTCTTGTCTTTGTAATTGCAGCTCAAATGTCACTTCTAAGGGGCGTTCCTGACTACTTAGCTAAAGAAGTTTTCTCACTTCTGTCATGTCATCCTGCTTATAGGAGTTAAAACCTCAGAAATTATCTGGATTGTATAGTATTTTATCCTATTCAGTGTGAGGACATATGCCGCGAACCACGACTCCGTCCAGCAGAGCCAAGGAAAGACGACACAGACACCAAGGTGAGGTTCAAGCTGCTTCTTCTCTCACTCTCTCCTTATTACGCACTTCAGCTCTTCATATAGCTTTCCCAACAGCCCTCCCCCCAGCCAGGACCAATCAGGGCACACACACACGTAGCGGGCAGGCAGAGTGGCAGCTTATTGGGCCACGTAGCAGGATCATACTCGATGATGTCTCTGATCAAGCAGGCAGCACAGGATCGGGCTTATTGTGCTTGTGCAGGTTGGAGTAAACAAGTGAGGGGCACGAAGCTTGGCAGCCAGCCAGGGCACCATCTTGGCCGGCTCGACCACGCCTGCTTCCCACAGCTCATCAGCAGTGTACTACAAAGGATTGGCTGGACCTCACCAAAGTCCTTCCTAGCCCTATATATATATTAAATGGCATCATGGTTGTTGGTCTGCCTTGGGTTGGTATGTGAATGAGAGGGTCTTACCCGTCATTGACTACCGGTCCAGCATATTTAGCCAAATGGAGGGAGATCCTCCTGCTTCCAGCGCTGCCATAGCTTGGACAAGCATTTGCTGTTGGGCCACTGTCTGCCGCCGCATGCGCATCATGCACCACAGGATACCTCCACATGCCACAACCAAAAGGAACCCCCAAAAAGCCACGCCCCCCAATTCTCGAGGAGGCTAAAGGTGCCCTGCATAGCCTTCAGCCACTGCTGCACAGTGGCAATCTCAGCAGCAATGGCAGTAGTAGAGGTGACGGCCATGCTGGCGATGACACAGGCGCTGGAGATATTGCAAGGCAGATGAGGCGTTTAGGTACCCAACATGCATTATCAGCATTCTGTGGAAAAAACATAAACATGCCCTCTCCCCCAAATGAGGACAAGGGAGAATGTAAACAAAGAGGGCAAGAGAAAACACAGGGTAAAACGGGCAGTTAGTTTGGTAAAGCATCACTGTGGACAGCTGTGGTTAGCGTCCTGAGCAGCTCTCCAACTGTTTTTCTGATTAATATGGCACACCTGTTTTTACAGGTTCATCATATGATCAATTTAGATTAGGTCCTCCTGTCAGGAACCCAAGGAGACCGACCCTTGAGGTGAAAGCCTTTTTAACCAAAGAAAATCTTGCATGCCAAGGCACTAAAGCATGCAAGCTGCTCTCAGTTCCTCTCACAGAGTCAGGGGGTCAGTCTGAACC
>NW_008345995.1:155426-181183 GCF_000622305.1 Nannospalax galili | reverse complement strand
TCCAAAACTCTTTTAATCTGATAATACAGTTCATGCTTACTTTATACGTTTCCCATATTCTCAAATATTCTTAAGTTCTTGCTTATTCTCAAATATCCTTAAGTTCTTGCTTACTCTGTACGTTTCCCATATTCTCCAAAACTCTTTTAAAACTTCATCATCAATCACTTATTTACCATCTATATCTATCTATTATCCATCTATCTATCTATCATCTATTTATCTATCACCTACCTATCTACTTACCATCTATCTATCTATCAATGACAATCATTTATATCTATCATCTATCTATCATCATCAATTATTTGTCTATAATCTATCTATCTATATTTCTCTGTCTCTTTTCCTAGGGATCTTTAGTTTTGTCCTCGTCCCTTTTCTGGGGACTTCAACAGCATCCCTTATCCGGGGAGCCTCAACCGCATCCCTTATCCGGGGAGCTTCAACTATCGTCCCTTTTAGGGAGCTTTCACCACGTCTTTTTTTTCCTAGGAATTTTTGCTAGCACTATTGTTTTGTCTTTTACTTACAACTCCGGAGCATCAGGGTTCCCCGTATGTATGGGCCACCACTTGCCGTGAACCATGACTCCGTCCAGCAGAGCCAAGGAAAGATGACACAGACACCAAGGTGAGGTTCAAGCTGCTTCTTCTCTCACTCTCTCCTTATTACGCACTTCAGCTCTTCATATAGCGTTCCCAACAGCCCTCCCCCCAGCCAGGACCAATCAGGGCACACACACACGTAGCGGGCAGGCAGAGTGGCAGCTTATTGGGCCATGTAGCAGGATCATACTCGATGATGTCTCTGATCAAGCAGGCAGCACATGATCGGGCTTATTATGCTTGCGCAGGTTGGAGTAAACAAGTGAGGGGCACGAGGCTTGGCAACTGGCCAGGGCACCATCTTGGCCGGCTCGACCGTGTCTGCTTCCCACAGACATAGACTTGTTTCCAGCACTGCTTGTCTGTAACATCTAGAATAGTGCCCAGCACAGAATTGGTGTTCAAGAAACAGTGAGTGATTGAAATGCCTGGAGAAAAATAGTTAAACAACCACTTTACTACTCTGGAAGAGACCTATAGGAATGATTATGAATTTTGGATAGCTAGGGTGCAGACACGTGCAGCCATGTCCAGTGGACTGGAGCAAAGCTTACTCAAATCTGATATCTAGAGGAATGACAGCTGTCTTGATGGGAAATCCACAGGGAAAGAATTTACACCATGATTTAAATTAGAATGAACCTATGAAATAAGACAGTATTATGAACTAGGTCTTGTAAGATATATGGGGATATCACTAGAGATTCTGGGGCCTTTAGGATCCTAGACAAGGCTGGAAATGTTGCTAGAAGTTGTCTCTGAAGACATGGCTTTTCCTGTGGAAGCATGGCTGAGAGGTGGATGTTGTCACTAGGAATCAGCTGATGTTTGGATCCTAGGTGTGTGGGGTTGGAATGGGGTCTTGAAGTTTCTCTCAAGGACCCCTCATCTGTCTATCCAGGAAGCTTAGTAGTGGGAAATAAAATAAGGACTGAAAACAGAAGATTTTGACTCTAATCAAGACAGTCAGCAAATGTTAAACAGAAAGCCCCAAGTTTTGCACAAACGAATGTTGTAGGTTTTAGAAATTTGTTGGATAAAGCGTCATCTGCTGGTAAGATGTGTCTGTCTAATGAAGGCAGTTGTCACTTGTTCCACCCACTTGCACATATATGGCTCTCAGCATGTTTTAAAAGTTCAACTGTTTTTACTTTGACATAATTATAGATTCATATGCAATTGTAAGAAGTAATTCAGATGACTGGGTGTGATGGTGCATACCTGTAACCCCAGCAATTGGGAGGCTGAGGCAGGAAAATTGTGAGCCTGAATCTAGCTTGGGCTACACAGCAAGACCCTGTCTCAAAAAAAAAAAAAAAATCCCCAAAGGAGGTAAGAAACCGTGAGGTACTTTTGGCAACCAGTGGCTGCTGGGAGGGGGAGAGTCAGTCTTGTTTAAGGGGGAGACTCTTGGTAAGTTGGCTAGGATCCAGTGGTTGAACCCATACTGTAGGGCATTTGGGGACACAAATTTGACTCTCTAGGTCTTAATATACACATTAGAGTGCATGAAATTGGGTAAGAGGTAGTCTGGGGAGGTACAGATAGGGGAGGTGATCTAAATATGGTCAAAATATATTGTGTGAAATTTGTAAAAATTCAGTGAAAACTATTTTTCAAAATCCCCAAACCAAACCAAAAACTGACCAAAACCTCACAAACAAGAACAAAAATAAAAATAAAAAATACATAAGGTAGAGCAATGCTATATCCTTTACTTAGCCTCCTTCAGTGGTAACATCTTGCAGTAATATTACATGTATATGTGTGTTTTGTGCACAAAGTGGGTCCAATATCACAACCAGGATATGCTGCTGAAACTTCTGTCACTGCCAGGATTCCTCTTGTTGTACTTTCACAGTCACACCAATCCTCTCCCATCCCACCCCCGATCCTTGTCCTTGGTAACCACTAATCTGCTCTCCTTTTATGTAATTTTGCTGTTTCAATAACACATAAGTTGAATCATATCACATATAACGGTTTGTGGCTGGCTTTTTCTCACTCAGTCTAATTTTGGCTGTTCATCCAAATTATCACGTGTTACTAATTTGTTTCCTTTTATTTTTTTGGGGGGGGGTCTTTTTGAGACAGGGTCTCCCTGTATCCCCAGCTGTCCTGGAACTCACTATGTCTACCAAGCTGGACTTGAGCTCACAGAGATCCGCCTGCCTCCTGAGTGCTGGGATTAAAGGCGTGCACCACCATGCCCGGCCCTTCCTTTTTATTTTGATTCCATTTATATGACCTTTTTGAGTGAAAGCATGGATAGCCCTACACTTTCCTGGTCATTCGTAGGCCACACAGTCTTTAATAGTACATACTGTATGCAGGTGAATGAAAGAAGAGAAACCAAACTCAATTTAAAATGAAAAATTATCCCTTCCTTGAAATCCATAGTCCAGGCTTGTTGCCTGGGAGAAGACCGAGGATGAGCAAAGAAGTCTAATCTTCCTTCCTCATCTCAAGATTCTGACCAGGCTTTCTTTGTTCTTCAGGTTAGATTTGGGTTGGGATTGGTGGCATATGGGTGGGCGAAGGGGATGTAGGAAAGCTAAAAGCTTATATCATTGATAGTGTTGTGAGTAGTTTCATAGTCTTTACATTGTCATTCATTTGCTTGATGATGTGATATTCTCTAATTCTGTTTTCAGTCTGTGTCATTGAGCCCAGCCTCTCTCTACTGAAGCCCATTGACCTTAAGTACTGTTATGATACCACACCATTGCTCTCAGAGCTTGACCCATACCTATTATATGGGAACAGGAACACACAGACCTCCTTTATCTTTGATGAGTTCTGAGAATGCAGTGCCCACCTCATCCTCTTCTTTGTGATTCTTGTCAACCTATCTCCTGCCATTTACTTTAAGGTTTCTCAGAACATTGCAGAAGACACAAATCACGCTGTCAGAATGGGCTTGTTGAAAGTTCCTTACTAGGGTAGAAGGGACACAGGCACCTCTCTCTTCCTGTCTGGAAAGAACTCAGCGGGTATCCACAGTTCTCTCCAGGCTAATGAAGGTTTGAGTCTCAAAACACATTTACCATAGCTTGGAGAAATCTGTGTCATGTGTGCATGTGCACACACATTTGCATTGATGAGTATGCATGCAGAGGCCAGAGGAAGGTATCTGGGGTGCCTCTCTATCACTCCTGACCTTACACCCTTGAGATAAGGTCTCATTAAATCTGGACTTCACTGTCCTTTGGCTAGACTGGCTGGCCAGCAAGTCCCAGCAGTCCTCCAGTCTCTGCCACTTCTTCCACCAGCACTGGGATTACAGACATACGTAAGCTTTTACATGGGTTCTGGGCATCCAAAATCAAGTCCTTATGTTTGTGCAGCAAGCACTCTCTCTTAGCCAGTGAGACATCTCCCCATCCCCCAAATCTGCATCTCGATTTGACGTAACACCTTACTTTGGAATGCTCTATCTATTGCATCTTGGTTCCTTGGTCAAATTTTCCATTGCCAGTCACAAAATATGTTAATTTAGGAAAGCTTTTTTTCTTACTTAAAATATGAAAGGCATTTTTGTTGAAGCACTCCATATTCTTCTTTGACATCAGCACCTGCTTTTGTTGGGAGAATTTTGGAGTTATCTCATAGCACTTTTCAGGGCCCATCATTATTGCTTCAAGTTGTGGAAGTAAGACACTAAACTTCTTAAAAAATTCACATGGGGCTGGAGAGATGGCTCACTGGTTAAGAGCACTTGCTGCTCTTGCAGAGGACTCAGGGTTCAGTTCTCAGCACTCACAAGTAACTGGTCTGATCTTTTCACAACGTTTTCTTCTTCATCCCATTTGCCTGGTTTCCATTCATAAACTCCATGATGCAATCAGATAAGCTTTTCAAAGAGATCTTACAAAGCTTGCAGTTGTGAACTCACATATTCAGGAATGATGAATGATGGCATCTTCTTTTTTTATTTATCCCATGAGATGACCTCTATGGGACCTAATACAGCATCAATTGAGGTGATTTTAGGTCATCATATCATCTCCAAAGTTCATATAATTTAATACTTGTTCCATATAAAGTAATTGAGAGTGCCTTGTATTAATAACTTTGTATTTTCTGATTTAGAATGTCTGAAGACACCTCTGCCTTGTGTTAAAGGGTAAGTGCTGTTGACTCCCTGGTGTCTTGGGCATCCCTGTGTATATTCATTTGCACCTTTAATTACAGCTGCTTTTTGTTGGGACTTACTGTGCAATTTCTTAGGACAAGAGACACTTTCAGAGGCTGCTAAGTGGAAAGGAAAGAATAACTCTCTGAAGTCAACGTGAGTGTGAATTTAATTTCCAGGAACACAGAGTTCAAGAGAGACTCATGCAGAGACAAAATAATCAAATTTCAGTTTCTAACCTTTTTCATTGATTGATGAGAATAGCATCTTTTATATTTGTCCTGTTGTTCCTCTGGTTTGCTCCCAAGGTTGCATATCATTAGCAGCAATGAATCTACAAATGATCAGAGTTCTGAATTGAAGTTTTTTGCTTCTCTTTGTGAAAGGCAGGGTTAGGGGCTAGGGGGCTCATGGCCTGTTTCTCTGTTGGATGCTGATCTTGTAGGATTGAATGGGAATTTTCTCTGAAGAGCATCCAACCATTTTTTCTTGTTAGTAGCAAATCAATGGGCCTTAGCTGGTGAGAATCCCATTCAGTGCAAGGAAGGGTGAACTGTGACCTTTTCCTGAGTGGTGGGTCGATTGCTGGTAAACCAATGTCCCTGTTTTGTGATTGTGATCACAAGGCTGAGATTCTTTGACTTAGTGTGCATAAAAATCACTTGAGAAACTCTGGGCTCTATCCCTAGTCCCGTAGAAAGTGAGTGTGATGGCACACACCAGTAATCCCAGTTGGAGCCATTCATCTTACTTTTTTTAAAATAGAGCCTCTCCCTTGGACCTGGAACTCACTGTTTTTAGGCAAGGCTAGCTGGCCAGGGAGCCCCAGAGATCTGCCTATATCTATGTCCAGTTCCAGGATTACATGGCAAACACTTTACTGACTGAGCGATCTCCCAGCTCATCTACCCATTATTTAATGAGTAGTATTACTTAAGGACTGAGGGTGATACAGAAAAAAAATAGACTATTATGAATAGGCAGGACTTCTCAAATTTGACTTAATGAACTGAAACCTCAAATTTTATGAATGACACCATGAATTTCCAAGTCCTGCTTCTGCTGTGTCTCCATGTCAATCCATATTCTATAAATAAGTCATTAAATTACTTATCCAAAGAGACAGGAAGGAGTTCTGACATTTGTCTTTTGGGGTAAATTATTTTACAGTTGCTGTGTTGGGTGATATAGCTACAAGCCCATTGCTTTGGGTGCTCTGAGTTTTCTTTGAAATCTCTGATCTCAGCATGGATGACTAGCCGAGTGTTTGGCTGTCAGGAATGGGGTGGAACTGCCTGAAGTGTGTCTAATTCTAATAAATACGCTGGGCAACACCGAATCATTCTTTACCTGTTCTTTATAGAATTTTTTTTTAAGACTTCCAAAATTTTCATTGATGCAGACATCAGAACTTCAGACAATGGGCACCATCTTGTAGGGTCTGGTTACATGTGTTTTGGGTTCTTTCCTCTTAAGTCATTTCAAGCATGCTGTGTTCCACCTTCTTTGGGCCTGTTTTGGAAGGTTGTTTTCAGCTGTACACAAAAGAAAACAGAGAGGGCAAAGTGGGTGATCAGAAAGACAAATTAAGGGCTATTTGGCTTTGGGGAGAATTGTGACATATTTAGCGTGCAAATCCGTTGTTAGAACACAGGCAACTTAGGAGCATGTGGGCGGCTTTAAAAGTACACTCCACTGTGATTTGGCTTCCTTTTTAGACCTTCTTCTAGTTGGTATCCGGAGTCTTTAATTTTGATTGGGGGACCTTTGTGTACCTCCTCAAGACATGAGTGCAAAGGCCAGTTTAAATCTCAACATGAGTCTTGTGCTGTTGGAGAGTGAGGAACTTAGCATAACTGAAATTATATATTATCCTATTGACTTAGTGTAACTTTAATTTGTTGACTCCTTGAATCAAATGTTTACTAAGCTCTTGAGTGTTTATTTCATGTATTGTTACACTTTTTCCCACTAGCTTTGTTTTTATTCATTTTAGGAGGTCAGATTAGCGCTTTAACCATTTTGTATCATTTAATTTTTTTTTCCAAATTGAATTAAAACATTTTAATTCTTTGTAACATCCTGATAGTTTGGGGGACCAAGGAGGGGATCTGATTATGATTGCTCTCAGTGATGCTTTCTCTGTATATTTAGATCTTTATTTAAACTACCAATTTAAAAATGTTTAATGGTCAGAGAGCCAGAATGCCACTCCAGGTTGATTTTAATTCATCAGTCAAAGTCTTTTTTGGAATAGTGGTGAAACTATGAATATATGAACTAGAGCTATCGTCCAGCCCATAATTCTTTGTCCTGTTCACGAAAGTGTTTGGATACATCTTGTCAGGTGCTTTACTGAAAGCCAGATACACTACTTTATTTTTTAGAATTATTGATAAAAGAAGGTAAGACAGATCTGGAATGATTTATCCTCAGTGTATTCACATTTACTCCTAAAGCTTACTCTTCCTTTCCTGTTAAAAATTGTAGTGTTAGGTTGACTAATGTTACTTTTGTTGTATTTTCCTTCTTCCTCTTTTTGCTGTCTTTAGTCTCTTGGTTCCTTTCCTGTTTTCCAGACTCCTTGATGCTCTCTAGAGTTGGTCTGGAATAGTTCTCACACTTCAGTATATAAGTGAATCTCGTAAGGATTTTGTCACAGTGCAGATTCTAATTCAGGAGTTCCAGGACAGAGTCTGAGAGTCTGCCCTTCCAGCAAACCTTTAGGTGATGTTGATACTGTGCACAAACTGTATGAGTATTTAAAACTAGAAGACCCGGTGTTCTAGATAAAAGATCTAAATTTGAGTAATTCTCTTTAACAGCAAGGAAGATCTCTGGTGGGTGATGCTCTCAATTTTTTTTAACTTTGTGTGTGTGTGTGTGTGTGTGTGTGTGTGTATGTGTACGTGTATATATGTGTGTGTGTGTGTGTGTGTATGTGTATGTCCATGTGTGCAGATGTGTGTGGAGGCCAGAAGCTCACATGAAGTGTCTTATTTGATCCCTTTCCACTTTATCCATGCCCACTTGGCTTTTATGTGGGAGCTGAGGATCTGAATTGCAGCCCTCACACTTGCTTTATCCACTGCTCAATCTATCTCCTGAGCGCCAATACTCTCAAATTTATATAAATGAATCAGCATCTTTATCTTTCAACAATTATCTCCTTCATCCTCTTGCCCTTCTTATTTCTTCCATTCACACTCACTCTTGGAAGAACAGCTTTACATTTCATACCTCTGTTTTATGTCATTTTGATTGCTCCTCACTCAGTCAGCCACTCTGATTATGGCACTGTCCTCTTTGAAACCTCTCCCTGACTCCCCACTCTGTCTAGCTCCTGGTAATGGTATTCCTGATGGGCTTCTGTTTCCTCTCCAACTAGTTCCTTATACTGCAGGAGTTCCACACTCTGTTTGGTTCCCAGAGTACACCTGACTTGTCAGTTTCCTAGCCTCAGTGCCTTAGCTTTTGTGGTTCATCTGTCATAATAGCCCTTCCTTTCCTTTATCACTTGGCTAATTCTTCTCATTCTTTGAATATCCCTTTTACTCGTCCAGCTAAGAGTTTGCCTTGAGTCTCAGAAGAGACTCTGAATGTTAGGCTTTTGAACAATTTTTGAACTGTTAAGACTATGGGAGACTAGTGAAATTGTAATAAAGGCATTTTACATTGTGAGATACCCATAAACCTTTGGGGGGCAAGGGTAGACTATTACAATTAGGATCTGAAGTGTTCACCACAGGCTCTTGTCTGAAACATTCGGTCCCCGGCTTGTAGTGTTAGAAATGTAAGTTTCTACCTCTGCTTATATTTATTGCCTGCATAATTCAAGAATGACTGAGGCCCCATGCTTTCCCTTTCTATGCTGCAGCTGTAAAGGAAGAATTATGTTAAAGGGCTGTTATCTTGACTTCTTAGTAAAGGGCTTAAGGATGCTAAGTCACTTTGTAAAATCACTGTGAATCGTGTTTTAAATGAAAGAAGACTTAGCCATCACTTTGTAAATGAAGAGGAAGAAGAACAATGTTAAATTAGTCTCTCATTGTGTGAATTATGCTAGCTTACCCAAACAGTATTTACTGATTATCTTTTCGTGGGAATGAATGAATAAAACAGAGTTAATTTTACCAGATCAGAATATAGTCATTGATGTCCACAGAGATAATGACTGGTAAGGTTTTCAGACGATAACTCAGTACTTTGATATCATCTTGCATTGGCTTCCCTTGAGAGCCTTGTTGGCTTTCAGAATGGTCTCATGCAAATCACCAAATTAATTGAGTTTTCTCAACAGGAATGGAGAAGAGAGGTGGAGAGCCGAGAGCTGCCTGGAAAGGTGCAGATGTTGAACTTGATAAATGATTAGCTGGCCGTTCAAGCTGCAATGCGGTGGCTTAGGACCTGTAATACATTAAGAACAAAAGAAATGAAGCTCTGGCCAAATGAGCTTTTTAAATAAATTTGAAAATATTTCCCATAGCTGTGGTCATGATTCCTGAGGCAACAACTGCAATTTTCTGTCAGATGTGCTGTTGCCATGGCACTTGTGGATATGAGATGGCATGGTGAAAGATGGAGGTTGAAGGCATGTCAGATTTAAAACTTTATTTGCCTAGTGGCCTTAATGTGTGTGTTTCAGAGACAGGTCTTAATCCCATGAACTCAATAGACATTTTATAAATGTATCTAAAATAAAATTTTACAATTAAATGAAGGAACCACTTATGCCTATTAAAAGACTATTTTTATAGTGTGGTTTTGTGCTTGTTGCTTCTCATAGTGACCTAGATTTCTGTGATGATGAGACAGCCATAAAAAGAGAAGAATTGCCAGCTTCATTAAGGATGTCACAGGTATTGATAGAATTTCCTCTTCTCCAGGACTTGGAGATGTTGATGAGTAATGGTCTAGATGAGATGCTTGGGGTGGGCTCAGGCCTCACTGCTTGTGACTGATTTCCTGGCCAGTCTATCTCCGGGCTTTGACTCTAGGTTTATGCTGCCTTTCAGCATTAGCTATTTGTTCAGATGAACTTAGCCTCCAGTAAGTTTTACTAGAAAACCAAAGAACCAGAGCCAGAGCTACAGGCAATATTTTGAATTGTGAAAGTTCATAGCCTTTTTGTGAAAAAGTACTCCATCATGCCAAAGTGATTCCTCTTTTGAGGATGTTGTGCCTGGAATTAAAATAGGACTTTATAAAGACCACTGCGGCCAAAGGACTCTGGGCTCATATAGTGCTGAGGTTGTTGGCTCTGCCATTTGCTAGTATTTTCTACTTAGGCCAGCTTTTATTGTTTTTTAAAAGAAGTTTTTCTTGGAGCTGGAAAGATGGCTCAGCAGTTAACAACACTGGCTGTTCTTGCAGTAGACCCGGGTTCAAATCCCAGCACCCACATGACAGCTAACAACTGTCTGTAATCCCAGTTCCAGGGGATCTGACAGCCTTTTCTGTCCTCCTCAAGCATTGCATGCATGGGTGCACTTACCTACATGCAGGCAATACATGCATACACATAAAATAAAAATGATAAAATATAAAAAACAGTTTTTCTCATTGTAAAATAGTAGATAATTTAACAGAGAAAGTCACAAAGGAGGATAAATATTCACACAACAGGATCATTTTCATCATTAAATGTTCTTTGAAAGCATCATGTATATTTATATGGCATCACGTATATTTAAATGTCAGTCATTTAACTATTATATTTTTGGACTCAGCTAGAACATGATAATAGTGTTATGATGAATACCTTTAATTAGAAAAATCTTTTTCCAGTGGGATTGTTTCCTATAACAGGCATTACAGAGTTTTTGGTATTTCATTGTACCTTCTTAATAGTTTTTTTGTTTTGAGTCAGGATCTTGCTATGTGGTACAGGTTGGCCTTAAACTTAGCAATCCTTCTGCCTTAGCCTGCTGAGTGCTAGTGTTACACACATGTCATCAGCATGATTGGATCAATATTCTTTTAAAATATTCTATTTATTATTTTTATTTTATGTGTATGAATGTATTGCCTGCATGTGTGTAAGTGCGCTTGTGTCAGGCAATGCCCATGAAAGACAGAAGAGGACGTTGGATCCTCTGGCAGTGGTATTGGGACCCGAACCCAGGTCCTCTGCATGAGCAGTTAGTCCTCTTAACTGTGGCGCCATCTCTCTAGCCCTGGATCAATATTCTTGATGTTCCAAATTGTCAATACTAACTGATATAATTTTTGCCACCTCAAAGTGTATAAAAGGGTAATTTTAATAAATCTGGTGTTGAGGATGTGGCTCAGTGGTTAATATTGCTTGCTGTGCAAGCAAGAGGACCCAAGTAAGAATCTCTAGGACCCATGTAAAAGCTAGGCAGGCTGGTGAAATACCTGTAACTCCAGCACTGGTGTGTGTGTGTGTGTGTGTGTGTGTGTGTGTGTGTGTGTGTGTATAGACAGGTAGATCCTGGGAGATGACTGACCAGCCAACTAGCCTAACTGAAATGACAAGCTTCAGGTTCAGGGAGAGACCCTGAATCAATAAGGTCTCAATAAGGTGGGGATTGATAGAGACACCTGACATCCTCCTCTCTTCTCTACATGCCCATGTGTGAGCATGCATACAAACGTGCACATACCCCACCCCTTGATAAGTGAATCAGGAAACAATGAAACTTTGCATCTTTGTTTTCCATTCTCAACATTCTACTGCGTATAGCAGGACTGATTAGTTTCCCAGAACTGTAGTGCCCGAAGTACTCCAAGCCAAATGATTTAAAACCACAGAAGTTTATTCTCTCAAGATTTGGGAAGTTAAAGGTGTGATCAGGCCTGGCCCATTAGGGGCTCTGAGGGAGAGTCTGCCTACCCTGTGCCTCTCTACTGGCCTGCGGTGGTGCCTGCCATTCTTGACCTCTGGGTTTATAGCTGTACCACTCCATTCTCTGCCTCTGTAGTTGTGTGGCCTTCTCCCCAGGTCTCTTCTGTCTCTGGATGGATTTTCTTATGACACTAGTCCTAGAATTTAGGGCCCATCCTATACTATTGTGAGCTCGCCTTAATTTAATGACACCTGCAAAGACTTTGCTTCTCAATAAGGTTATATTCATGGCTGGGCAGGGGGGAGGTGGAGGAGGAGTTAGACTTGAACATATCTTTTTGAGAGGAAGAGTTGTCAACCACTGCAATAGTGAAGTCACTAAGTTCACAGAGAAACTCATGGTCTCTTCTCATGCCCTTCCTCCCTCCCTTCCTCCCTTCTTCCCTACTCCCCTTTTTTCTTTTCTTTTCACTTTCCTTTTCTTTTCTCTTTGCTTTCTGGGACAGAGTCTCATGTAGGCCAGGCTGGCCTCAAACTTGCAATGTAGTAGAGGATGCCCTTGAATTCCAGATCCTCTTGCCTCCGCCTCCCAAGTTCTGGGATTACAGGTGTGCATCATCATGCCCAGCTTCTCCTATTGACCTTCCATTTATCAAGCCATATTACTCAACCATTATCTTCCTGTTGTCTACTGCACTTAGCATAAGTCTCTCTGCTTGCTCTACCCTGTAGGCAATTTTTTAAGTTAGTTACATCAATTGCAACTGAAAATTGTACACATTTGGGGCTGGAGAATTGGATCAGTGGGTAAGAGCACTGACTGCTCTTACAGAGGACCCAGGTTCGATTCCCAGCACCCACAAGGCAGCTGGCAACCTCCTGTAATTCCAGTTCCAGGGGAATCCGACACCTTCTTCTGACCTCCTTGGGCATTGCCTGACACAGGTGCACTTACATACATGCAGACAATATACTCATACACTCATACATATACTCAAAATAAAAATAATAAATAAAATAGTAAAAAAGAAAATTGTATGTATTTATAGAATACAATGTGATGTTTTGATGCTTGTATATATATGATGTTCAAATCAGAGTAAGCAAGATTTTTTCTTACTGGTTTTATTGTAAGAAATTGCCTTTTCTAACTTTGACTCTTTTCTTGCTTTGTGCTGTTACCTCTGTATGGAAACCTTCTCTCTCTTTATCCAAGTAAAACTTCCTGCTCCTAAGTGAAGGGATTATGCTTTATACTTTCTTGCTTTCCTATAGCACCTGGCCCCTTACTAGCCACAGAAATCAATATTTTGGTGAATTTTTATGGTAAAATAGATAAAACTTATAGATTGCAACAAAAATCCAATTATGGTTTCATATCCTTGAATCCTCAAATTCAAGTTGTTTGAGGGCGGATCTGTTTTTGATAGATTAACTTATTAAAGTAGACTATTGTTCTCACGTTTCTACTGGGAATATCAGTACTATATTTTAGTCTTATTTGGATGTTAGCCTATTTTGGATTTAAAATAGCATGAACCAATGTTCCTGGCATGTCAATTACTCTATAGGAAGTGCTTGTTGTTTATTGTCAATACTGAGTTCAGTATCTGGAAAATAATTTCTTTCTTTTTTCTTTTTTTTTTTTTTTTTTTTTTTTTTTTTTTTGTCTTTTTGAAGCAGGGTCTCCCTGTAGCCCCAGCTGTCCTGGAACTCACTATGTAGACCAGGTTGGCCTTGAACTCAGAGATCCACCTGCCTCTGCCTCCCAGGTGCTGGGACTACAGGCATGTGCCACCACGCCTGGCAGAAAATAATTTCTAATAATGGGTATAACATCTAAAAACATAAACAACCAAATTTGAAGCTGGAAAAGATTTCAAAGGTTTTTGGGGGTGTAGTGATTTGTGAGGAGTTGGGGGAGTATTGTTAGTCACACCCAGAGCTTCATGCTTGCCGAGCAGATACTGTTCCACTGAGCTACACTCCTTAAGAGATTTTTCTAATCTAGTTTCCTACCTCTACAAAAAGGGCAAGGCTAAGGGCAATGTTGACTGCTTCCTTCCCCTTGGGTTCTGGCTTATCCAGAACTGTAAACTTGAAGAGACACGTGCCAGTGCCACATTAGGGTCGTGCCCCTCTATAGGTCTCATCAAACCCACCTCATCCAAGGTCTGGTGGACCCCAGGTCCAGTTCAGATTTCTTTCTATTATTGGATCTAGACATGGTTGGTAAACAGATTCATATGTCTGTTTTCTTAATTTTTTTATTTTTGAGAATTTCATACATGAGTATTGTCTTTGCATTATTTCCATACCTGCCAGTCCCCTACTAACTCCTCCCAGTCCCCCAACTCCCTCTCAGTTTCTGGTCCTCTTCTTTGATTATACATTTATAAATACATACATTTATAAATACACACACACACACACACACACACACACACACAGTGTGGTGCTCCCGTGTACCTGTATTTAGGGCTGCACATTTGGGATCAGATAACCTGTCAGGGAGTTAGTCCCTGAAGAAACTGATTCTCCCTCCTTCAGCATCCATTGGTTGCTTAAAGGTCTCATCTTGAGGTGGGATTCTGTGACATTTCCTCCATCTACCTTGGCATGTCAACTGGTTTTGTCATTTTGCAGATCTTGTTAGAATATCATAGTGTGGAGATTCATTGTTGCTGCTTCCCTATCACATCTAGAATACATTAACTAGCAGCAAGTGTTGTGTCCCTCTGGCTCTTAACAGCTTTTCTACCCCTTCTACTGTGATGTTCCCTGAGCCTTATGTGTAGCCTTGTAGGTGTGTCACTTAGGGCTGAGCACCTCTAAGGCACTTATTCTCTGTGTTTGACTAGTTTGTGGATCTTTGTGATAGTCTTCACCTGTTGCAAAAAGAAGCTTCTTTGATGAGTAGTGAGTGGTACACTTGTCTGTAAATATAAGGATAGCATTTAGATTATAGTAAGAAATTATGTGAGATGGTTTAGTTTTTAAGGACTCAGGATCACCGCCTAAACATTTCTGAGTTTTTATGGGCAGAAGGGCAGGTAGAAGCCAGCATTTTCTTTTGTCAGGTGTTGCTGAACAGTTGTATAAATGTGGGGTTTGTAGCTGAATTAAGGAATAAATATTTGGTAAGCAACTAAGCTAATGCTGAGCACATAATAAATGTTATAAATATTATTGAAAATAAAACTATGACTGTCAAAATCAGAGGATAAGCATCCATACTGCTCAGTTCACAGGCACCACTCAGGATCCCCACTGGCTCTCAGTAGGCGGAGTCTGAAGCTTATCTCCTTGGTCTTCTATTCACCCCTTGGTCAGGTTTTTATCTGCTGACTTAATTGTCATTAACTGTAACTTCAGTGAAATCTCTTCTACAGAGAACTGCAAAACAACAGGATCAGAAAATTGGTGTGACTTTGTTTTTACAAAATAAGTTAACAAGTACTGCACTGTTTTCTGTTAGAACTGCCAAAATCCGAGCTCAATTCTTTCTTGCCTGTGTGTTCACAGAACCTTAAGGGCAGTGATATGTTGTTAATATTTATCACTTGGCCCTTTCTAAGAAACAGTTTCCTGATTTGTAGTGTTTGTGGTTGTCACAGTGGGTGAATGCATCCACCCCTGGACAGTTCCAAGCTACCAATGCAACCTCACTGGAGTGGAGGTGGTCAGAGAAGAGGAGCAGGGTCCAACACACCTTTGCAAGATACCTGGTTTCCAAAGGTCGATGGAGGAGTGAGGGGACTGGGCCTAAGGCCCAGCTCCTTTTGGAGTTGCCATTTGTTTGTTTATTTTACACATATTTATTAAGCACCCACTATATGCCAAGCATTGTGTTAGGTGTTGGCAATTTAGATGGGGACCAAAAGAAATCTGTGTATTTATGGAGTTTATATTCCAGTGAAGGTGTTCAGTTTTGACCAATTAGGGCCCTACCATTCTCATATTTAGGAACAATTTGAGCCAAGGTCCTGTAATACTTTATTTTTTTAAATTATTTTTATTCATGTGTGTGGGGGGTGGGGTTCACCACATGTGTGCAGGTGCCTGTGGAAACAGGAACAGGGCTTTGGATACCCTAGAACTAGAGTTACAGGCAGATATGAATGTGGGTGCTGGGAACTGAATTTGCACTTAAATTTTTTTTTTTTTTGGCCTGGTATAGTGGCTCACATCTTTAAGCCCAGCACTTGGGAGGCAGAGGCAGGTGGATTTCTTTGAGCTCAAGGGCAGCCTGGTCTACATAGTGAGTTCTAGACCAGCTAGGGCTATAGAGAGACCCTGTCTCAAAAACAAACCACAAACAATTTAAAAATTTTTTGAGCATTTCATACATAAGTATTGTCTTTACGTGATTCCATCTTTCCCAGTTCTCTACCAGCATTTCCCATGCCCCCACTCCCTCTCAATTTCTTACTCTCTTCTTATATATAGGAAGATACACACACACACATACATATATATATATATATATATATAATATGCACATACACATACATATGTATGATATGCACTGAGTCCATTTAGTGGTGCTCATGTGTGCCTGTGTTTAGGGCTTCCCACTTGAGATTAAATAATCTCTCAGGGATCTAGTTCTGGAGAAAACTTATTCTCCCTCCCTCAGCATCCATTAATTGCCTGGAGTTCTTCATCTTGAGGTGGCACACTGCGACATTCCCCCATCCACCTTGGCATGTCAACTGGTTTTTTTCATTTTGCATACCTTGTTAGACTACCATAGAGTGGAGATTTCATTGGTGTAGCTTCCCTATCACACGTAGAATGCATTAACAAGCAGCAGGTGTCTTGTCCCTCTGGCTCTTAACATTCTTTCCACTCCTGAGATGTTCCCTGAGCCTTAGGTGTAGAGGTTGCATTGTAGATGTGTCACTTAGGCCTGGGTACCTCACAGTCACTTTTCTGTTTTTGACCAGTTGTAGAGCTTTGTGATAGTCTCCATCTGTTGCAAAAAAAAAAAAAAAAAAAAAAAAAAAAGCTCACTGATGAGTGGTGAGAGGTACACTTGTCTGTAAATATTAGGATAGTGTTTAGAATATATTAAGAAATCATGTTGGTCTTAGGGAAGTGACAGAAGTAACAATTGAGCTGGGGCTGCCCTGGAAGCCTCCTCCCTAAAGACTAGTTTTCATAGTATCAGAAGATATTATGCAAGCTGCCAAGGGAGAAAACCAATCCATGGTCCCATGCAGCCATAAAGTCTATGAACTACAACAATGACTGGCCCAGCAAACTATCTCTATTGTTGCAGTAGTGGCATTTTTATCTTGGGGCTAATCAACAGCTGTCTATTGGACTTAAGTCCTACTCAATGGAGGGAAATCATGCATGGTATTGTAAACAGCCAAGTACACGTGCTGGAGAGGTCATAGACCCTAGAGAAAAACATGCTTCTGACACTTTTTTTTTTTTAAATAAAAAGGATGTTCATTCTGAACCCCTTAAAAATTTTAAATTTACTTATTTTTACTTTATGTGTATGAGTATTTTGCCCCACATGTGTACAGTGCCCACAGAGGAGAATAGAACATTGAATCCTCTGGAGCAAGAGTTATGGATGGTTGTTAACCATCATATGAGTACTGGGAACTAAATCTGGGTTTTCTGCAAGAGCAGCCAGTGCTCTTAACCACTGACTCATCTCTCCAGCTCTGCTCATAACACTATTAAACAAAGAAATGAATTAAATTCCTATAACACTTTAATTTATGAAATGGTCATGTTCCTGGGTGTGAAGCGGGGATTATGGAGGGGGAAGTAGCGCCGCTGTCTGCGTTGTCTACCTTTGGGATTACAGAGGCCTAAACTTTGCAATGCTAGGAGTCCTGGAAATGTGCCACTCAGATGGGAACTAAAGAGCAAAGAAAGTACAGGTCTTACTTGGAATTCCAGTTACCTAATATAGAGGTGACTGTGGTTTGCAAATCATTACATGTTTCATTTAAAGTTACAGATAAGAGTGGATAAGCGTCTGGAAACTAATGTCTAAGATAATGTCTACGATCAGAAAGACCGCATGCTCAAGAAGGCTAGACAAGTTTTGGTGAGGCTGTTGATGGCAGAGCATTAGAGAGAAGGGTGACTCACACACGGTAGGGGAGAAGATGCTTTTCCCTTTACAAGTCTGAGTTCTCAGCTGGAACTCTTGTAAGGAAAGACAAGTTAATAAGAGAAGAATAAACAGATCCCTGATAGCAGGTATATATGATGAATACACTTTAGTCCATTTTATGCTGCAACAATAGAGTGCATCAGACTGGGGAATTTATAGAGCAAAGAAACTTACATATCACAATTCTAAAGGCTAAGAAGCCCAGTGTCAAGGTGCAGTGTTTGATGGGTGCTGTCATAACATGGCAGAGGATGTCAAGTGTTGAGAGAGAAGGAGCAAGAACTGGTGTTAAGAGAGCACTCAACTTTATAACAGAGCCATTCCCACTCCTGTGATGATGGCATTAATCTATTCATTAGAATGGAACTCTCATGACATAATCACCTACTAAAAGTCCTAGTTCCCAACATGGGCATAGTAGTAATTGAATTTCGTCATGAGTTTTGAAGGAGACATTCAAACCACGAAACATGGGAGATACCCTGAGAGGTAAGTAAAACTCAGAGAGGTAGCTTAAGTGTTCTGGCTTCTAGAACATCTTTAACAATAAAGTTTGGGGGAGATTATGAGAGCAAGAAAGAAAACTTGGAGTTTCTAGGGTAGCAAACTTTGCAGTCAGGCATCACTTAACAATGGGGTTATGCTCTGAGAAATGTTAGATGATTTTGTCACTGTGTGAACATCATGGATCATACTTATTAACAGGAGATGGGAGAGTCAGCTACATGCCTAGGCTAGTTGGGGTAGGAATAGCCTGTTGTATACACTGTATAGCATGCTATTGTACTGAATACACTGGGCTATTATAACACAGTGTAAGTATTTATACATCTAATTGTATCTAGAAATAGAAAAGGTGTAGTAAAATATCATTAGTCATCTATTATTATTATTATTATTTTTATTCTTTGAGAATTTCATACATGTATCCTATAAAATATGACCATGTCCACCCCATTCCTCTCTATCTCCCCCTATATCTTCCCCAATATATTCCCCTTCCAACTTAATCTCTTAATGATAACCCACGAAGTCCATTTAGTGCTTCCCATATGGGCATGGATGTGGGCCATCCACTGGAGCAGGGGAAGCCTGTCAGTGACCACACCTCAAAGAAGAATGATTCTCCCTTCTCCTGCAGCTATTCACTGTCCCATAGCTCCTCAGAATGGGATGGGGCTTGGAGAGAACCTCCCCCATCTATGCTAGAATTTTGACTGGCTTGATCTTGCGCAGGTGACCACAATTGCTCAGTCTATGAGTACAACAGCCGTTTCACATCCAGAGCACAGCATTTCATAGCACTCCTTCCCATTCAGGCTCTTACATTCTTTCTGCCTCCTCTTCCTAGATGTTCCCTGAGTCTAAGGGGTGGGTGTTAGCAACTTTCTCTGTTGTTGTGACAAGTACCTGAGAAAAACAACTATCAGGTAGGAATAATTTATTTTGACTCATGGTGTCAGAGGTTCCAGCTCGTAGTTCTTGAACCCATTGCTTCTGGGCTCATGATCAGGTAAAACATCATGATGGTGGAAATATGTGGCAGAGGCAACTCACCTCATCGTGGACAGAAAACAGAGGACTAGAGAGGTACTCAGGACAATGTACAGCTCCCAAGATCATGTTTTCTGTGTCCTCCTTCCTTTAGGAAGGTCCCACCTCTTAAAGTTCCCAGAATTTCCTAAAATAGTACCACTAGCTGGGGACCAAGCCTTCAATACATGTGCCTCTTTGAGGGACTACTCATATTCAAATCATAACTCTAGGCAATAAGGATTTTTCAGCTCCAGCTTAATCTTTTGGGACCACTGTCCTCTATGTGATCCATCACAGACTGATGTTATGTGGTACATAACTACATTTGGGAAACTCACTGTAGCTAAAAGCTAGTTAGTCAAGTTTGTTATATAAGTTCCCCTAGCACCCTCTGCAGGCTGATAAGAGTCTAAAGTCACAAATGGAAATCAAGTCAGCCTTTATACTTCCAAGTAAAGGGAAGGAGGACACTATTGTAAATTTGCATCCTGATTCTAGGCAAGTGGCAGGCAGAAAGCTTTTATTGCCTCATTCTCCTCAACTGTCTACAAATCAAAATTGTTATGTAACAGTAACATGTTTCTGGGTGCATATTCCTTTACCTTTGAGCATACTTCTTTGGAAGAAGATTTAAGGTTTTCAGTGAGGAACAGAAAACTCCCTGTGCCAGGTTTACTAAGGTGGTGTGATTTGAGGGGTAAGATTTTCCTCTGAGATTCCCCTTTAGTAAATTCACAAGCTTTGGATAAGCAAAAGCAGAAATAAAAGAGGCAAAATGTTTTTGAAATTAACTGTTGGGGGCTCGCGAGATGGCTCAGTGGGTTAAGGTGTCTTCTGCTAAGCTGGACAGCCTGAGTTTGATCTCTGGAACCCACATGGTAGAAGGGAGAGCCAGTTCCTACAGAAATCGCCATACACACAACTTTTAAAACATAACAGAAAAAGAAATCAAATGGTGGGTGCTGCATGGACCTGGTCTGGGTTGCAGGGCAGGGCCCTCCAGAGCCATTGCACCTGCTGGTTTTCACCTGTTGAATGAATGAACCATGTGCATAGTATCTAATGCTGCAGCTGTCATAGCTCCATCATCCCAGCACAGCTGGGCCATTCAGCATTTACCTCTCTGTGTCTGGAATATGATTTGCTCCTTCATGACTATACTACCTTGATATTTATTCTAGGAGAAAGTACATAATATACTCGTTATGCTGGTATGGAATTTTTTTTTTCATTTTTTGAGACAGGGTCTCCCTGTAGCCCCAGCTGGCCTGAAATTTGCTATGTAGACCAGGCTGGCCTTGATCTTACAGAGATCTGCCTGCCTCTGATTCCCCAGTGCTTGGATTAAAGGCATGTGCCACCATGCAAGGCTCTGGTTTGTAATCTGAATATTTTTTAAAAATTTTCTTATTTTCATTTTTTATGTGTGTGAGTGTATTGCATACATGTATGTGAGTGCACCTATGTTGCACAATGCCTTGGAGGTCAGAAGAGGGCATCAGATCCCCTGTAGCTGGAGTTAAGGATGGTTCTTAGCCACCACGTGGGTGCTGGGAATTGAACCTGGGTCCTCTAGCAAGAGCAGTCGGTGCTCCTAACCGCTGAACCATCTATCCAGCCCATGGATTAAATCTTTACTGTGTTTACCAAGTGAATAAAACTCAGGCCCTTTTCAGGTACAAGGATCCCTCCCAGGTGCTTGGAAAATTACCCATGTGTCTCTCTGATTATGGGATATGGATTACCTGTGTCTACAGTCGCCTAGGAAGCAATCCAAATCTCAGAGCTTTGCAGTAGAGCTAAAAAAATGTTTGTCTTTGATGAGTTTCACAGGGGCTTCATAGGTTTCTTAAGGTTTGAAGACCACTGGTTTAGATTCATAATGTTTTAGGAAATAATTTAACAATTTCCCTGGGGTATCAACCTGTGCTCCATTGGGGAAGATTGGGGAGGATTTTTGTAGTCTAACTTTTCTATTGAATATATGATGTCCACATAATCATAGGGCAGTAAGGATCAAGCCCTTTCCCAAGTATTTTTATGATGTGACATTTAGTCAATATCAGTTTCCTCCATTCAATATTATGGATGAAAGTGAAAATAATTACTTAATTTTCAGCTGTTAAAATGTACTTCTCCTAACATTATAAGACCCAGGCATTTTTGTAAGAATTGGTAAAAAAGCACTTAAGATAAGTCAACACTTACTGTGCCCTAGACTCACGTCTTGTCACTCTAATTATTTGTGTGCCAAAAGTGGATTCTTCTAACTCTACTGGCCCACTGTTGAGGGAGAAACAATGCAGATACCTTTATTTTGCTCCCATGTGGTCATTTTATAGATGTGAAAATCAAGATGGGGACTGGAGATGCTTTTTCTTTTTTTAAACAGGCAGGTCAGGCTGGAAGAAATCCCTAGGTCCTTACTTCTGAGTGTCTGTCCTTCATTGAACTACCCCTCAACAGAAGGAAATTGTCCCTGTAAATTCTCTCCTGAGTACCACAGTTCTTGGTAGACAAAATCCAGTATTCCCATTTCTCAGGACACATTAGAGTTGTATTCTTCTGGGAAAGCAGGAAGTTAAGAACTATTCATTCAGTCTGAGAAACTTTCTTCCCATCTGTATCTTGTTCTACAACAGTGAACTTCCCATATTAGAAGACAGGGCCCCCTGTGTGGCTGAACTAACTAAGCCAGGGGACTGCCCTCAGTGCCTGTGAGGGCAGGTGTGCAGTAATTATCACACTCTGTGATAAATGTGCCACAGTTAATTAATTGGAAGATTTGTCTCTACTTTGGAAGCACACAAGTGATTCAATTAATTACTGGGTGAAAGTAGTTGCCTAGGTGTGAGGAGGTGGGGATGGTTTGTCTTTATTTTGAAATTCTATTCTGATCTTTTATCCCAATATGATTTGGAGACCATCTTAGTTTTTAAAAAGAGCACAGGCATGTTACTTACTGTGGAATCATTGAGAAAAGCATTTTATCAGACAGTAATGGTTGGTTCCCTGAAAGGATGCTGATGAGCTAGAGAATATGTGATTTCTTCTAAAGTGACATTTTTAGAGTGTATGGTTAATCCTGTTAGGGGACAAAGGATAATTTGGGTCATTGGTAAAGAATACATTTGATAGTTGTGATGGTTAATATTGTCAACTTGACAGGATCTGGAATCGCCTAGGAGATAGGCCTCTGGGCATGCCTATGAGGGGCCATCTAGATAGGTTAACTGAAGTAGGATGACCCACTTTAACCCATTCCTTGGGTTGGGTTCCTGGACTGATTAAAAAGGATAAAGCCAGCTGAATATAAGCATTTATCACTCTTTCTTTCCTGATTGTAGATGCATCATGACCAACCATCTCAGCTCCTTCTGCCTTGACTTCTCTGTCATGATGATTTCTGCCCTTCAATTCTGAGCTAAAATGAATATTTTCTTTCTTAAATTGCTTTTGTCAGGGCATTTTTGTCATAGCAACAGGAAAAGTAAGACAATGGTAAAGGATTTGGAACTTAGGACAGTTTCTTGGAAGGAAAACAACCAATGACATTAGTAGACAGTTTGAGGATTGAGTCAGTGGTTTTTGACTTGTGGAAAAATTTTAAATGTCTTTGATTTTGTGGCAGCCACTGCTCTTTGTCCTCTTGGTATCTATCCTCTAATTATTTCTTCCTTAAGAGATCCTGTTTTTGTTTTCATCAACAAAATACCCATCCCAGACTCCTTTGCAGATGAGGGAGCTGTGTCTCCTATGATTTGGTCAGGGAGTTGTTATTGAAGGAAACTCTGACGTACTACTTTTATTGGTAAAAAAGGTAGACTAAGCGAAGGCCTTCCTTTTCTGTTTGACTTTCCTGTCTGGTAGATGGATCATAGGGGTAGAATAATTTGTTTTGCAGTCATGAGGACATAGCCATATACTAAGAACGAACAGTTAGAAGTCTGGATCCTTCCTTGGCTTCTTTGGGTAGCTTCCCCAGTCTCCTCTGGAATTTGGTTTATTTTGGGAAGAATAATCTTTATTGCTTTCAGCCATTGAAGGTGAACTTCTGATACATAGAGTCAGATACATCTTTTAGAAGCTGCTAGTTAGGTGTGTGGTATATTACATATACATGTACACACATACACGATGTCTATAATTGTAGTATATGATAATGGGCAGTTCATCTTATGGTGTTGGAAATTTTTGATATATGGAGTCCCATGTCTGCTAGGCTTACTTTGTTGGAAACACAGGACACCAAGGTACAAAAACTTGCCAAATGTTGTTCTACCAGGCAGTGTTTAACAACAGTTAAGTTATCATTTGCACTGTTTGCAGGTCTGTGTGAGGGAGGATTACACCCAAAGTCAGGCCAGGCAGGAGTCAACAAGTTAGAGTGATTCCATTGTTTGAAGGATGTGGGCTCAGGGGGATTTGCCTACCGTCCCAGGGAGGCTTTGTGGGCATGACCTGGTGACTGCTTCCGAGAAAAGTGTTAGGACCTCTTTTTTTTTTTTTTTTTTTGTTTTTTTCTCAGCCAGTGCTGTTGGTCTGGGATCATGCCTAGCTGTAGAACTTATGTAAGACAGTTCCAATGAGCAGGTTTTCTCTAAAAGGATTCAATAATAGTAAATAACCATAATTTTGAACCAAGGTTTCTTATAGGAATTTTATAACCATCAAATATTCTCCTTTCCTTTTTGCCATTGTTTAATGTGTCTTCTAGGTCTTACTGTTACAGATAATAAAAGGTTGTTAAGTTCATTTTCTTGTGACAAGAAAGAAAAAAATAGGGAATGTTTTAGGACATTAATGTTCATTAGAGAAAAAATTTCCAAGGATTATGTAGAATATTGTAGAGAGTGGTTTTTTTTTTTTTTTTTTTTTTTTTTTTTTGTCTTTTTGAGACAGGGTCTCTCTGTAGCCCCAGCTGGTCTAGAACTCAGTATGTAGACCAGGCTGGCCTTGAACTCACAGAGATCCACCTGCCTCTGCCTCCTGAGTGTTGGGATTAAAGGCATGCGCCACCACGCCCAGCCGGCAGTCTATATTTTTAGGTCATGATGTTTCTCAAATGTTTAACAGCTGGGGCTGGAGAGGTAAGATGGCTCAATGATTAAGAAGGTGGGTATACTGATCTTGCAGAGGACCCAATCGTGTTTCCCAGCACCCACATAGGGTGACTCATCCTGTAACTTTGGCTCCAAGGGATCTCAGGCCTCTGACCTTCTCAGGCACAGCACTCATGTGCACATATCCACACAGGCATATATACATACACACAATTAAACATTAAAATAAATCTTTATTAAAAAGTTTAGCAACTACTTAGAGGCTGCTTGATATATACATTGAGATAAACTTTTTAAAGTGAAAAAGTTAGAAATAAAAAAAAAGCATACTTGATGTATCTTAGTGGGAAGTGCTTGTTTAGCATCTAGCATGGCCCCAGTTTTCATCTCCAGAACCACAAAAGACAAAAAGACAAAAGCCCAGAAGAGCATGCATGACAAAGGGCTTGGAGGTGATGAATGTATTTATGTAATTGGTGGTTGGAATGTTTTTGTGGGTATATACTTCAAATTCATTGAATTGCGTACGTTAAATATGTATAGTTTTTTCATGTCAATCGTATCTTAATAAAATGTTTTTTTCTTTTAAGAAGGTTTGCTTGAAATCTTAATAGTAAATCACTGAAAGATATGAATTGTAAATTCTAAATGAAACATCTAATTTTTCCACTAAATTATGAGTTCTATATTCAGTTGGGTTTTTTCTTTCTTATTTTACCAAAATAGAAAATACCTCTATAATTAGAGCCTGTCAGGGATGGTGATAAATGTGTGATGACTTCATCAGTTTGGGAGCATTGAATAATTCATATTGAATTTGTTTAGGAATGTGGCAAGATTCATAAAGGGCAGAGTCTATACATCTACAAGAGTATCTCCCAAAACTTGCTTATCAGTCCTCTCAAAGATTTTCTATGCTTATTCTCAATATTTAATATAAACATGTTTGAGTCTTGGATGAGAGGATCAGGGATATCAAGATACTAATTCTATTTGAAACCATAACCCTGCGCTTTCTCTGACATGATCCATGGAGACTAGAATCTCTTTAGTCCATTCCTCATTTGGGAAGTCACATGAATGTGGAGGCATGGCCAAGAGGAAAATGTCCCCTGAAGCAATCAACAAGATCCATGTTTGATCCTTGTCCAGGCTGATGAAGCTGGAAGATGAAGGAAATAAAAAATAGACTTTGCTTTCCATTGTCCTGGGTCCTGTAGTTCTATCTGGATACTCACTTCTCAGGGTTTGGTTCTAGGATCCACATATGAGGGAGAACATATGTCATTTTTTTTTTCTGAGTCTGTTCTGTATTGCTTCAATTAGTATAATAGTTTCTAGTTCCATCCATTTACCTGCAAATTTCACGATTTCATCATCCTTTTCTGCTGAGTAAAACTCCATCATATAAATGAACTACATTTTCATTATCCACTCGTCAATTGAGGGACACTTAGGTTGC
>NW_008345995.1:153933-155125 GCF_000622305.1 Nannospalax galili | reverse complement strand
TCCCTAATTATTAGTGATGTTGAACATCTTTTAAGATGCTTCATAGCCATCTTTACTTCTTCTTTTGAGAACTATCTGTTCAGCTCCTTAGCCCATCTTTTAATTGGGTTTCTTCTTGTCTTGATTTTCTGTTAACTTTGAGTTCGTTATATATTCTGGATATTAAACCTCTGTTGGATGTGTCACTGGTGAAAAATTTCTCCCATTCTGTGGGTTTTCTGTTCGTTTCCTTGGTTGCCTCCTTTGATGTACAGAAGATTTTTAGTTTAATGAGGTCCCATTTGTTAATTCTTGCCTTTGTTTCCTGAGCAATTGATGTCCGGTTAGAAAATCCTTTCCTACATCTATATCTTGTAGGTTTTCCCCAATTTTTTCTTCTAACAGTTTCAGAGTTTCAGGCTTTACATTGAGGTCTTTGATCCATTTGGAATTGACTTTTGTGCAAGTGAAAGATAGGGGTTTAGTTTCATTCTTCTACAGGTGGAGATCCAGTTTTGCCAGCACCATTTGCTGAACATGCTGTCTTTCCTCCAGTGAATATTCTTGGCCCCTTTGTCAAATATTAGGTGGCTGAAATTGCATTTACTCATATTTTGGCCTTCAGTTTTGTTCCTTTGATCTATAGGTCTATTTTTGTGTCAGTACCATGTTGTTTTTATGACTATAGCTCTGTAGTAGAGCTTAAAATCTGGTATAGTAATCCCCCCCAGCATTGCTCTTAGTTCTCAGGGTTGTTTTGGCTATCCGGGGTCTCTTCTGCTTCCATATGAATCTTAGGATAGATTTTTCCAATTCTGTGAAAAATGTCATGGGGATTTTGATTGGCATTGCATTGAGTCTATAAATGACTTTTGGTAGGATGGTCATTTTCAGAACATTAATTCTTCCAATCCATGAGCATGGGAGGTCCTTCCATCTTCTGATGTCTTCCTCAATTTCTTTCTTTAAAGAGTTAAAATTTTCCTTGTAGAGTTCTTTAATGTCTTTGGTCAGGTTTATTCCAAGGTATTTTATTTTTTTGTGGCTATTGTGAATGGGAGGGTTTCCCTGTGCTCTTTCTCTGACTGCTGGTCATTGGTATATAGAAAGGCTATAGACTTTTGTAGGTTAATTTTGTAACCTGCCACTTTACTGAATGTGTTAATAATTTCTAGGAGTTTGCGCGTGGAATTTTTGGCGTCCCTTAGATATA
>NW_008345995.1:152292-153546 GCF_000622305.1 Nannospalax galili | reverse complement strand
CCTGGCTTTGGTATTAGAGTAAAGTTGGCGTCATAGAAGGAATTTGGAAGTTCTCCCTCCATTTCTATCTTTTTGTATCAATTAAGTATTATTGGATGTAGATCTTCTTTAAATGTCTGATAGAATTCTGATGTAAATCCATCTGGTCCTGGGCTTTTTTTAGTTGGGAGGTTTTGTATTACTGTTTTAATTTCTTTTTGTGTTATGGGTCTGTTTAAGATGTTAATCTCTCCTTGGTTTAGTTTTGGTGGTTCCCATGCCTTTAGATATCCGTCCAGTTCTTTTAGGTTTTCAAAATTAGTAGCATACAGGTTTTTAAACTATTCCCTTATAATGTTCTATATCTTTCTGGTGTCTGTTGTGACATTTCCGCTTTCATCTCTGATTTTGTTGATTTGGAGGTGCGTTTTCTTTCTTTTGGTTAACTGGGCTAGCGGTCTGTCAATTTTGTTTATCTTTTGAAAGAACCAGCTCTTGGAATTGTTGATTCTTTGTATTGTTTGTTTCAATTTCATTAATTTCTGCACCGATTTTTGTTGTTTCTTCTTGTCTCCTGGGTTTGGGTTTCATTTGCTGTTGCTTCTCAAGTGTGTTGAGTTGCAATGTTAAGTCATTTATTTGTGTTCTTTCTGATTTTTTGATGTAGGCAGTTAGAGCTATAAATGTCCCTCGAAGGACCACTTTCAGCATGTCCCAGAGGTTTTGTTGTGTTGTATTGTCATTTTCTTGGAAAAGAAACAGGGAGGTAAAGGAAAAGAAAGAACCTGAAAGAGAAGAACAGTAGGAAACAGGCCTTAATAAGGGAGATATGCTTAAAAATTGAGTTAGTTTAAAGGAGGGGGAGGGAAGGGTATTCAAGGAACCTAGGGGATAAAGGGGAAAGAAGGAGCTCAAGAGAGGTAGGGCTGTAGGAGAAGGGTATTATTAAGGGAGAAAGGGGGGAAATGGGGGCATCTTAAGTGGGAAAACCATGATGGAGGGGTGAGACAATGTGAGAGAGAAATAATGCCTAGCTAGTTTTGAAAACCAGAGGGAACCATATTACTCCTACAACTTACTGACAAATTATATGTAGCAGATCAAGAAATACATGTCTAGGTAAGGTTTATCTGAGAACAACTGGTCTTTGCCCAAGATTTATCTACATGACACAATGTAATTAAAAGTACCAGACTGGTGGAACTAACCTTCTTGGATGTTTAACATACATACTTTGAGGCCTATAATAATTTGGTCAGAGGGACATAAAGGACA
>NW_008345995.1:128437-151649 GCF_000622305.1 Nannospalax galili | reverse complement strand
ACAACACAGCAGACAGTAGCAGGGATATCAGAGTATAAGGGCTCTAGTCGGGGGAGGGAGACTATGGGAGGGTACTATCTGGGAAGTGGGTGTATAGTTGATTAAGATGGTTTGTGATGTTCTGTGCGATACACACACACACACACATGCACAGATCAACAAATTTAAAAATATTATATTTGAGGAGGAAGCATGGAAATTTATGTCATGCTAATTAGTAGAGATGATAAACATTACCACTGAAATCTACCCGATGACTTTATAGACATACACAGGTGCCAAGGATCCAAGTGCAACCGATTATGACTAGTAATAATCAGGTACGTACAGATTAGAGATGCATGCACCAACATATCATTGTTAGTAGCAAAAACAATGAGTCTTTCTGCAAGGGACAATGTATTCTAAAGTGAAATGGAGATCTTTTTTAAAGGTTAAAAACATGGCTTATACTGAGTTCAATATTGTATAACTGTATTAATTCAACTGTGAACCTAGAAATGCAGCCACTTGTGAAAGAGATGTACTCTTGCTCTGGACTGTGTTACTGATTATGTTAAAGCTGTAGTGAAATGCTTCTTCTAAGCATGTAGTTATTAAAATTTTTTAAAAATGTTTAAAACATAATAATTCTTCAAAAAAAAATAGACTTAGCTTTTCCTGGGGAATCTAGCAGTTCCAATGAGCCTGGAGGTTTGCATGGGTACCCTTTTATAGTCTGAGTGCTAGGGAGAGATAGTAAGTCTAATACCTCTACCCCTTTCTTTGTAGTGCATGACAAGATATATACTTCATGGTTATGATTTTCTTATATTTGCCCTGAGAACTATTTTCTACCACCTTATCTTAAAAGTAGGAGCTAGCTAGGTGTGGTCATGGTGCATGCTTTTAATCCCAGCAGGCAATGGCAGTCTGATCTCTGTGGTATCAAGGCCAACCTGCTCTACAGGGAACAAAAAATCAAAAAAGTAGGGTCCATATTATTGTATTTCTTCTGTTTGGGTGAATGAAGAAAGTGGATGTTTCAGCAGAAGACACGACATTTTTATTTGTGTGTATCCTCTTTGCTTACTGTGAACATAGCTGTTTGTTCTGGGAGCACTGATGCTGATGCACCTTTCCCCGGTTGTTATCATTACATGCAAAAGAATATTAACTAAATGAAATTTTCATCTATACCTTCAGTTATTACTGATAGAGCCAAGAATTTCTATTTGTTTGTTTGAGACAGGGTCTCACTATGTAGCCCTGGCTGTCCTAGAACTCACTATGTAGATAGATCAGACTGGCCTTGAACTCATAGAGTCCTGTCTGCCTCTGCCTCGAGTGCTGAGATTAAAGGTGTGCATCACCACACCAGCAAAACCAGGCGTTTTTAAGTGCTTTTCTCTCAAATATGTTTCACTCAAATGCTAATTGATAGGCACACTCTACACACCTTTGGTTTCACCTATCTTTAAAGCAAAATACTTCTTCCATGTTGCATGCCATTTCTAAGAACTGTTCAACAGGGCCATTAATAATTTTGCGAGTTTGGCAGTGTATCTGTATAGTCTGATTTTCCTCTGAGAATATTGTCCTTAACTGTGTGCTTAGCTCTATTAATTCCTTGGAAGTAATTTTTATCTGCTTTGTCTGAGGAGTGCAGCCTTGAGCGATGCTTATAGTTTTCATCTGTTTTTTTTTGCCCTTAGTTGCAAAATGAGTCAACTTCATCCTGAAAAATGTTATTTTGTTCTTGCTTTTGAAAAATTCAGAAAGTTGGTAGGGAGAAATTTTTGTGCTGTACAATATTGAAATATAATTCAAAAGACACATGAATTCTTTGACTGCTTCAAGCTGTTTTTTTGATAAGGGCTTGTAACATAAACACTGCCAAGTGGAATAATTGTCTAATATAATCTTATCCAATATGTTCCTTGGCAGTTGATTGGGCTTCGAAGTCACTGGTGTGAAATCATCTTATCCTTGTTTTCTACTTGTACAAAGCTAAGACTCACTGATTAATACATATCTGTGAGGTCTATCATCTCTATTACCATGTTCATCAGTATGCTTATGTGGTAATGAGCACTTCTGAACTATATGTTCATTTGAACTGGAGATAAGACACAACATATCAGCAACAGCAAGAAATGTTAATAACGTATTAACAAATAGTAATTCATAAAGATGCTAAAATATATTTACAGGGACTAGCTGCACCAAGCCTGCATTTTAGAGCAAGTTAAGTATGGCCGTTACTAAGAACAAGGCAGGATTACTGGGAAAAACCCTAACCAATTTTGTCTGTCAAAGGTAATATGTCTGAAATAAAACTATTTATCCCAAACTGCCAAATCGCCTCTGGATCATTTGACTGATTAATTGCCTGAGAACCTAAACTTTGAGATCTTTTAAAAGTGACATAGAACCAGGCATGGTGGTACATGCCTTTGATCCCAGCACTTGGGAGACAGAAGCAGGGAGATCTCTGTGAGATCAAGGTCGGCCTGGTCTACATAGTGAGTTACAGGTCAGCTAGGGCTACAGGGAGATCCTGCCTCAAACACAACAAATGAAAGTTAATAAATTCAGAAACTGCCTTCTAAAAAGCATGGTTTTATAACCTACGGTGTCACTTTTTTTCATTTTATTTTATTATTTTTTAAATTTTATTTGTTATTTTTATTTTATGAGTATGCGTGTATTGCCTGCATGTTGGTAAGTGCACCCGTGTCGTGCAATGCCTGGGGAGGTCAGAAGGGATCCCTGTGTATCCCCTGGGACTGGAGTTATGGACAGCTGTTAGCTGCCATGTGGGTGCTGGGATTCAAACCCAGGTCTTCTGCAAGAACAACCAGTGTTCTTAACCGCTGAGCCATCTCCTCAACCCCTTCATTTTATTTTTTTGAGACAGGGTTTCCCTGTAGCCCCAGCTGGCCTGGAACTTGCTGTATAGGCTAGTCTGGCTTCCATCTCATAGAGATCTTCCTGCCTCTGCCTCCCAAGTGCTGTGATCAAAGATGTGTGTCACCAAGTTCAGCATCATTAATATTAATTTAATGCTAACTGTATGCAATTTTGTTAGGCTGGAGCTATAAAGATGGGTAAGATTCCCCAAAGAGTCAGGTCATGGTTTACTGGGGAAGACAGAAATATAACAAACAAGTAGTTTACTTCACTGTGTGCACTGGAGACACACCTTTGAGAGCACAACATGGTTCATGGAAATTATAAGCAATCCAGAGAGGCTGGAGCATGAATTACAAGATTCAGAAAGGAAAAAGGTAAGTCTGGAGGGTGGACAGAGTCAGATCCTACAAGGCTGAGCATGACTGATTACGAAGCTGGAATTTGTCTTCTGGGACTCAGGGAGCCACAGAGTGGTTTTAAATAGGGCAGGGGCAGGACAGATTTATATTTTGTAACACCATTTAAAAAAAAATGAGTGAAGGGTTGATTGGATAGAGAGGAAAGCTTAGAAGCAGGTGGACCACTTAGGAACCTGTAGAATTCTAAGCAAGATATAATAAGGACTCAGACGAAGGCATGGCCATAGGAACACATAGTTGGTGACAAATTCAAGAACTATAGAAGATAAATTACGAGGACTTGGTGAATGATCAGATGTGGGGATGAAGGCTAGTTTAACGTGGAGCTGGAGATGATGCTTAGCTCTCTAGGGTGGGTTCTTGGGGTGGTGCCATCAATATAGAGAGAGACTGAGTTTGGGGAAGGGATGTGGTATAAATTAGGATATATAGGAGACAGACCATTAAGTTTGGTATAAGTTGAACTTGGCGTATTTTTGGAATACCAATTTGACACAAGGATCTGAAGCTTGAGGGTATAAATATGAAAATCATCAAAACAGGTGACAGCTCAGCTCGAGAGTAGCTGAATCCACCTAAGAGTGTGTCAAGCAGGCATTCAGAAAAGACAGGCTGGAGCAGAGGAGCCTCATGAAGGAGACAGTGAAGGATGGTCATAGTGGGTTTCTGCCAGGGAGGGATCAAGGCATCATGTCCAGCAGAAAGACCAGACAGTGTGTGTTTGATGCAGAGAGTAGTGTGTGATGACCTTGGGGGAGAACCATTTCAAAGAGTCGTTGGGGTAGATTGCTGTGGCTTTAGAAGCAAGTATGAAAAAGCATCGAGTGAGCTTCTCCCTTTTAAGCTGTTGTGTCAGAATTTAAGAATTTTTATCCAGAGAAGTTCTGAGCGCTGAGAAGTTTAAACATGTTGGGTGTGTGAAGAGGTCAGGTTCATTTGAATTGATAAGGACATGAGTTGTGGGTCTGTTCACTCACATGTGACTTTGAAATTATCCAAGATAAGGGAATTTCCTGGGGAGGACAGAAGCTATTAATAAAATCTTGAACAAGGGCTGGAGAGATGGCTCAGCAGTTAAGAGCCCTGGCTGCTCTTGAAGAGGACGTGGGTTTGATTCCCAGCACCCACAGGGTGGCCAACAACTGTCTATAGCTCCAGTTCCAGGGGATCCAGCAACCTCTTCTGACCTCTGTAGGCATTGCACAACCCAGGTGACCTTATACACATGCAAGTAATACACTCATACACATAAAATAAAAATAATAGGGGTTGGGGATTTAGCTCAGTGGTAATAAATAAATAAATAAATCTTGAGCAAATTAGAAGGAATTCTCTGGAGGCTGGCACATGGGAGTTGAAAATGATGCCACTAGATAGATGGGCACCTTAAGCCAGGCTCTTAAGTCTCTGTCCTATCCTGAAAGAACCTTAAAGAAGTCAGGGTTTGGGGGGGTAAGAGTGAGAATGAGGAATTGGGAGACCCAGTTTCTCAACCTAAAGTGGAGTGCCTAGAGCAGCAGCATCCAGCGGAAAGCTGGCCTGGTGGTTTTAACCAAGGCCAAAGGCTGCAGGGATTAATTTGTAAAGTAGGCAGAATATGGTATGTGATAGTGTTAAGCATGGCACAGAAGCTCCAGAAAGTAAGTACCCAGAGCGGTTAGAGAAGGAAGAGAGCAGGTCAGGTAGAGGAAGTGAGTGTGGGGGTGAGAGTGGATCTTTGGAATAAGGTCATTGAGTAGTTTTACAGTCATCAAAAATCAACTGATGGGGCTGTCAAGATGAGTCAGTGGGTAAAGGCACCTGACAACAAGTCTAATGATCTGAGTTTAATCCCTGAGTCCTACATGGTAGAAGAAGAGAACCAATTCCGGCATGTTGTCCTTTGCTCTCCACAGCCATGTCATGGCATGTGTGCATGTAAACATAAACATACACACACACGTACAAATAAATAAATGTAATATATTAAAAAACCAACCAATGACCACTTGATCTCTTCCATGATATGTAGCTCCTGTGATGTTTTCTACTATCTCAGCAAGAGGTTAGATAGAATTTTCTAAGAATCAGTACCCCATTCTTGTTCAAGGATGCAGCACTGGATAGAGTTAAGAGGCAATTTTTCCCTCTAGCTTTGCCTCTAACCTGCTTTATGGACTTGGGTGAATCCTTTGACTTTTTATGACTTCTCTTTCTTCATTTTTAAAGTGAAGGTAGGCCAGACAGTCTGTGAATGGGTTTGATCCCATTTGTTCTTTAGTTTTCCTTTGCTAGCTATGGACGCATACAAGACCATTCTGGCATCATTTCAGCACTCCAGTCACCATCAAGATGGGTCTCCTGTTAGGCCCAGCCAAGTACACATGCATCCAGCAGTGTCTGGTCTCATCTTACCCCATTTAGGAAGGACTTTGTCCTCAGCACTCACACAGTTAGGGTCCCGTGACTTCAAAAGAATGGTCTCAGCCAGCCAACCCTCCCTAACATTCTAGTAATTTAATTTTTGACTCATTCTCTTGTTTAATACAATAGTGAGATCTGCTATCCAAAGAGTTTAAAAGTGGTTTCACAAGTAAAGGGAGAAATCTTGTATGATGGAGCAAATGTAAATTAATTGATACAGCCATTATGGGAAATAAAATGGAAGCTCTTCAGAAAGTATAAAAGAGAAATACAGTATCACCCAGCTATCCTGCTTTCTGATAAGATGAATTCCGATGTTCATTAATTGCTGTATTGTCCAAAATATCAGGATATGGAATCAACCAAAAATATAGCTCCTGTACACACATACAGTATTTAGTCTTTAAAAAGGGGAATTCTGCCATTTGTGACAAAGATGAACCCTAAGAACATTCTGTTAAGTGAAGCAAACTAGGTTTAAAAGGAAAAAAAATGGTATGCTCTCACTTATATGTAGAAATTTTAAAAAATTGAACATATTGAAACAGAGAGAAGTGTGGTTGCTGGGGTCAGAAGATGGGAGAAATTAGATTTTGGTCAAAGGGTGAAAAGTTTCAATAGGTTGCATACATCAGTTCTAGAGAGTCCCTAACATTCTGCATGAGTTCTATGATTAATAATGCTGTCCTGCATGCTGGTAATTTGCTAAGACAGCAGATCTTAACTGTTCTCACCATGCACACAGGTAGCTTTGTGATGGAACTGTTAGTTATCTTGACTGTGGTAATCATTTCATAATGTGTGCATATATCAAACCACATTACATTCTTTAAATAAACACAGTCCTAATGTTCAGTTGGACTTCAACACAGTATGAACAAAGAAGTGCATATAGTAGAGCGTGGCTCTCCCATTGTTATCATCCATATCAGGACACACTCTTGTGTGATGGAAACAGCATGGGGTTTGGGATCAGGAGGCCCGGGCTTGTTGCACTCAGTAATATGTGTGATAAAGGGTGATAAAATATTTAGAAAAGTCTGTGCTCACATTTGGTGGAGCATCTGTGGTTTGCTTACATTTGGGTTTGGGCAGGCATTCCAAGTGAGTGAGTCTAGGGGTGTTCACTTGAACATAACTGTGTAGATGGAGGGGTGATAAATCTTCCTCCTCCTAGCCTTTGTTCTCCATCTTGTTCTTTTGTTTCCAGGCAACAGTAATTGTAATAAAAGAGATCTCTCTAAGCCTAATGAGACCTCAAACTGAAGAATGAAAGCAGAGAGACAATAAATAACAAGTGGGAACAAATATGGATCTCCATTAGGTGCTCTCAGAGCTGCTAGACTCAATAATTGGGTTTCATTGTAAGACTTTTAATTGTATCATTAAGAAAAATAGGGTGAAATAGAATTAAACAGATAAGAGCAGCCAAGCTCTGGAACTGAAAAATATGTCTCTATTTGTAAATTGAAGAAGTAAGCTCTAATACCTACTGATTTCTAAGATTACCTTGTGTTAGGTTCTGGAACACAGAATACAGTAATCATAGGAGAGAAAGAGACCATAGTGGGACTCAGACGGAACTATGTTTATTCAAAGGTCACATCGAGGGACAGCAGCCTCCCTGTATGATGGAAGCAACTGTGCTGTGAATCGGGAGAGTTAGAGATCATATAGGGGCTAGGGCATGAGGAAGCATCTGCAGCTGCAGGGTTCTACGTGTCTCATCTTCCAGGGCCCCTTGCTCAAGCAGAATAGGCTATTTTGAACAACAGCCTGTCTTCAACAGTCCCTCCTGAGTTCTGGGAGTGGCCAATCCCAGTTTGATTCCTCCATAAGGTTAGTAGCAGTCTCAGAGGCAGCTAAGATCAGAAGCAGTTTCAGAGGAGTTCTGGTTGTCTGTGATCTTAAAGGGACAGAAGATACTGTTCACTGCCTAGCCTTATTTACCTGGCCACCACTAAACTTTCCCACTGGAAAATGAGCTAAGGAAAAGGTTAGTTCTCACAAGATACTGGACAGGCAATTCTGTAGTAACAATAGAAATTAAAGCATTGACACAAATGTAAATATCACTAGTGTATTAGTTACTTTTCTTGTTGCTGTGAAAAAATACCTGACAAAAGCAACCTAAGGAAGAGTTCGTTTCATGGTTTGAGGGTACTGTATATCCTGGTGGTTAAGGCAGAGTGGTGAGAGCAACTCTAGCTATGGGCAGGAGTGTGGGACAGCTGCTTACATTGCATCTGCAATCAGGAAGCAGAGAGAGATGAATGCTGGTGCTCAACTTGATTTCTTTTAAAAATATATTTGTTTTTTAAAATATGTTTTTATTGAGTTTTTGTGTATTTTATATACATGATTTATTTATTATTTTAGGTGTATGAGTATATTGCCTGCATGTATGTAAGTGCACCTGTATCTTTTCATGCTTGCAGAGGTCAGAAGAGGGCATTGGATTCCCCTGGAACTGGAATTACAGACGATTGTTAGCTACCATGTGGGTGCTAGAAACCAAACCCAGGTCCTCCACAAGAGCAGCCAGAGCTCTTAACCTCTGAGCCATCTCACCAGCCTCTTGATTTCTTCTTTTTATTCAGACTGGGAAACCCGAGCCCACAGATGGTGCTGCCCACATTCATGGTGGGTGGTCCATCCTCAGTTAAACCTTTTTGTAAATGTCCTCATAAACACATTTAGATGTGTTCTTATGGTGATTCTAGGTCCTGTCAAGTTGACAATGACGATCAGCCATCACAACTGGGATTATACTATCTCTCTTGGCAATGGTGACAACTAACCTAGTATTCAAGGTGAAAGGGAAGGTGTGTGTAAATACTGTTTTATCGGGCTTGAATTTCCTGCGCACAAGAAGGTGCTGCGAGCGCCTTCCCTCCCCGTCCTTTCCTGGCTTCCCTCTCTCTGTCCCTCAGTTCCTCCCTCCTTCCTCCCTTTTCCCCTTGGTACTGAGGATTCAATCTACGGTCTTCCACATACTAGGAAAATGCTCTGTCACTGAGTTACCCTCATAGCCCAGTGGAATTTCTTAACTTCAGAGGGAACCTAAATTCAGGCAAAGGAATTTATGACATTCCTGTTTAATGAAGTTTGACACCTATTTTACATAATTAGTAGTACATTTAAATGAACGTTAGTAGGACCATGAAAGGGGTCATTGGTATGAAAGCAAAAGAATTTGTTCTTATCCCAATGTCCAATTATCATCTGTATTTTTTTTTAATGCTCTTTTAAAAATGTTGGACTGGGCATGGTGACTCATCCTTGTAAAGTCCCTGCTACTCAGGAGGCTGAGGCAGGCAGACCCCTTGAGCCATGAGTTGGAGCCCAGCTTGTGCTACTTTGCAACCCTTGCTCCTTGTTTCAAGAAGAAGAGAAAGAAGAAATGTCAAACTTTGGAGGGATTTAGAATGGACTTAAATATCTGAAAAAAGTACACAGCACATAAATTAGTTGAAGTTGATAATAAATGTATGTATGCCAGTGAGGAGCTTCTTTGAATTAAATGGGATGATAACACTTTTGAATTTCTGTCCCACTTCATAATTTCTAAACATTTTTACATTTATCTTGATTTTTTTCAACAGACCCATAAGATACAGAGTGTTATATTATAATTCCATTTTGCATATGAATAAGTTGAGTAGGGTTTTGACTAAACTTATACTATATTAATGAGTGGCAGACTGGTTAAGAATCTGGTTGCAGATTCTCCAACTAGTGGTCTTCCCAATACTCTCTACTGTGTAAATATTATAGCTTTAAAATACTTTTTGAATGAATTGACTCTGCTTGAGTGTAAGAACAAGTGCATTTCTCTAGGAATGCTTCAAAATATCACCTCTAAGAGTGGTGTGAAAATATTTGTTCATCTAGTGCCGCGAACCAAGACTCCGGCCAGCAGAGCCAAGGAAAGGACAACACGAACACCAAGGTGTGGTTCAAGCTTGCTTCTCTTTTACTGCGCACTTCAGTTATATCTATACTATTCCCAAAAGCCCTCCCTTTGGCAAGGACCAATCAAAAAGCACACACGCTTGCAGCAGGCACGCGGAAGGGCAGCTCATTTGGCCACGTAGTAGGATCATGCTCGGGAATGTCACTGATCAGGCAGGCAGCGCGTGTGTGATTGGGCTTAGAGCGCTTGAGCGAGTTGGAGTAAACAACCGAGGGTCACGAGGCTTGGCAGCCAGCCAAGGCGCCATCTTTGGCTGACTCGGCCGCGCCCGCTCCCAACAATCTAGCATGCATTCTGCAAGGATAAATATTTCCTTGAAAAGAAGTCTTGCCAAATCAATAATTATCTTTGTAGTTAAACAATGGACATTGATGTTAGTTGTATTATCTTGGTGATCTAAGATGCTTTCACTTTTATCAGAGTCAGGAGTGGGATGGTGGCTTCTATATTAGGAAGTTTAAAACTCCTGACATCAGTAGGTGGAATAAGAAAGCCATGCACCAAGTAGAAGTGAGCCAACTGTGTTTGCTACCAACAGATGGCAGTATCAGTTATAGACTGATTTCTGTTCATCTATGGCAAACTCCTTTGTTGGACTGGGCTTGGTCTCTAGTGTTTTGTTTGTTTTATTTTGAAATTTAAATTTTCTTGGAGATGTCTCACCATGTGGCTTGGCTGTGTAGTGAAGGATGACCTTGAACTCTTGGTCTTCTGCCTCTACAACTTGAGGTCTTAGATTATGGGTATGTGCCATTGCCCCTGACTTTAAGACGTTTTATAAAATTATTAACTTAAGCGATATCTATGAAAGTAATGATAAGAAGAAACATTCAATTATTCCAATTCTTACTGGTTTTTAAGACTATAAATGTGATAAAGACAGAAAATGATGACTTCTGCAAGTACATAGGAGATGAGCCATTTGACACCAGAATTTTTCTAAAGGACAAAATGAAAATCATGTGATAATACAAATTACCATTCTAATGCAGTTAATGACACTCATCAAGAAGGAAACAGAAAGCTGGGCATAGTGGTGCACTCTTGCAGTTCCAGAACTTAGAGGGTAGAGGCTTTCAGGGGTTCAAGGACATTTTCAGCTATATATCAAGTTTGAGGGCAGCTTAGGATATAGGAGACCCTGTCTCAAACAAAAAAAAATGACTGAAGTCATTTGGAACTTTGGAATTTGTTACTCCAGAAAGGTCAGTCAATATAAAAAAAATTGGTGCCAACTAACCTAATATAAATTTAAATATTTAAAAAATTTATTGTGCATGTTTGATGTGTATGTATGTATGTGTGTATGAGTGTGTGTGTGTGTGTATGTGTGTGTTGTGTGTATGTGCATGTGACGTGCATGTGGAGGTCAGAGGACAACTTTCTGGAGTTGGTTCTTTCTACTGTGAGCTATCCTAAGATCAAACTCAGGTGGTCAGGCCTGCATGGGAAGTGCTTTCATCCTCTAAGCCATCTCGCTGGCTTCTGATATCAATTTAAAGAGATGAAAGAAGGCATGATCTGTTGAATATGGATGGTTTCACAGGTTTTAGGACCATTCTCATCAGCAGATCATCTACACAATAAATCACTGATAAATGCCTGACATGATGTCTGAGGGCTGGTCAGCTCTTGGGGATTCATTAAGGACAGATGGTGTTACTTACTAGACAAATTTTAGAAGAAGATGCACAGTTTAAAGGATGATCAATGGAAAGAAAAGGAGGATGATGTATTGAAGTTCTGAAGAGTCATCTACCCAGTTAGTGGAAGCCTGGGTATACGCTGCAGCACCACTGGGACTTTGAGCAACCTCTCAATACCTTGTCTTTATATAGTAAAATTTGGGCCCTTCATGTTGTTAGGTTTTAGGACAAAAATGTCCAATTGATTTTATTTTATTTTACTTAGTAATTTGAACATCTGCCCTGGGAAACCTTTAATCAGAATAGCTAACTGACCATCTGGCTTTTGCTTTTCTACTTGGTGATAAAAGTGTGATTGATAAGTTGATTGCCCAAAATGAGGGCCAAAAAGAGAATAAGATGAAAAGTAAACGAAGCAAGTGGCACTTAGGGTGGCTAGCTGGCGTTGGTGGTGCCACTGCAAGGTGTCAGCAGAAGTGTCAGTGTGTACCCCTCTCCACTGTGATTGACCTACCAAGTGACTATTTCACTTTCCTCTGACGATCCATTAAGAGAAAAACTTTAGTTCTTGGCTAATTAGCATCTTTAGGAATGAAGAGCTAAGTCCAAGGTCTGCCATGAGATTCACCCCCAGTGGCTCTGTATTTTCTTTTGTTAATTTATTATGTTTATTTTTAAATATGTTTTAGTATATTGTTTGCATGTAGATAAGTGCACCTGTGTCATGCAGTGCCCAGGGAGGTCAGAAGTGGGCACTGAATCCCCTAGAACTGGAGTTATGGATGGTTGTTAGCTGCCAAGTGGGTGCTGGGAACCAAACCTGGGTCCTCTGCAAGAGCAGACAGTGCCCTTAATCCCTTAGCCATCTCTCTAGCCCCAGCTCTGTATTTTCTATAGCCACTGTGGGGCTTCTCAGTCCTACTCTGTCATCTTGAACTGTGACATCCTCCCAGACACTTGGCCTGGAAATCTTTCAGTCTTTGGTTTTTCTCTCTTCCGCATCTCCAGGTCTAATCTATCACCAGTACAGACTTTTCCAGAATCACTTATTAATACTTCTACCCCTGAAATAGTTTCCCATCTCTCCTGACATGGCCCTGGTCCATACCTTGTCACCTGAGATACAGTGTAACCCAAGCTTTGGATTTGAGTGTAGAACTTGATTTGTGAAACTGGTATTGCTTCCCACCAGCATTATGACCTTGGACTAGATGCTTATATCTCTAAGCCTGATTTTTCTCAGGCAGAAAATGAGATTAGTAATAGTACCTATTTTTGTAGGGTTGTCTTGAATATGAAATGAGCTAATACAAGGTTATTGCTTAATGTCCAATAACCTTGCATAATCAGTACTCACATTATTATAATGGAGTCCTAACTGCTTCACATTTCTGTAGTCTTTTGCTTCCATAAGCCAATTTTCTACTGCTGTCAGAATTATTTTCTGAAAGCACTGCTAGGATTCTATTAATTTCATGATGGAATACAAACACAGAGAGATTGGGGGTGTGGGGAGACAGGCAGCAGCAGCAGCAGCAGCAGCAGCAGCAGCAGCAGCAGCAGCAGCAGCAGATGCCCTTCCCTGGCATCACCATACCTGTAGGATAACATTGGTCTCTGATGAACTTTTACAATTGGGTCTCATCAGCTTTAACTTCACATCAGGTAGAGTCTAGTTGTTAGCCTCTGGCTTCCAGGTTGTCTCATCTTTCTGCACACATCACGAATGTTTACTTTGAGTCTGCTCTCACCTACTCATTCTTCAAGGTCCATCATATCACACCTCATTTTCCCCACAGTGTTTTTGTCTCTGAACCAGCTTAATTTTTTCCTGCTTTACAAGTTTGCTGAGTTGGTCCTATGGCTCTGCCACTATCTCATGCTGACCTTGGGAATGTAAGGAACTTGTTTTAGGGATCTTTGTTGATTTGCAAGTGCTCAGAAAATAAGTGCTGAATTGGATAAAATAATTATAGCTTCATTAGCCCTTGCCCATTTAATAGCGATCTCATTTGCTAATTCAAGGCTTATTCCTGAACATCTTTCCATTTTAGCTTTTAGGTCACACAGCAGGATTAGCACAGAGCAGGTGCTGGCATTGGCTGAGTGCAAGTATTTTGAATTCAGTGTCTGTCTGTCTCCCAGATCCTAGAATGTACCCAAAGGTCATAGTGACATGGCCCTCTCACTGCATGCACTTGACCTAAACCAACAGGAGACTCTCCATTCCATCTTTTGTGATAGTCTTATATGCTCTATAGGGAGTGATACCCCATATTTTCTTAGGCAGATGGACTTTTTGGTTGCTAGGAGCTCATGTCAGAAAGAATAGGTATTGACCATCAGATATTTGTCATCTGATAGGTGGGAAGGAGTTAGTGTAGTTTCTCCTGAGATGAAAGGAGCAGACAAGTTCCCATTCAGAGCTTGGAAAAGGGTTCTAAAGCATCATACTCTGAGTGGTGTGGAACCATAGTAGAGTGTTAGAGATGGGGTATGATATGAGATCTCATCAAGTCGAAATCACAGTGTGAGTGGGATCTGTGATTTCATCTGAAGTCCTCTTCTAAGCTCATAGAGATTGCTGGCAGAAATGGTTTCTTTGTAGCTTTAAGAATGGGATTCTCATTTTCTTGCTGAATGTTACCTTAGAGTCACTTCCAGATCCTAGAATGTACTCAAAGGTCGTAGTGACATGGCCCTCTCACTGCATGCATTTGACCTAAAAACCAACAGGAGACTCTCCATCCCATCTTTTGTGATAATCTCATATGCTATATAGGGAGTGATACTCCATATTTTCAGTTCCTACTTACAGCCAAGGGAACAGGATCATACAGGGCATTTGGACAAGATGTTGAAGATCCTGAGACTTATTGTTACAGTTATCCAGTTTGCTAGTTTCCTATTTTGGTGTTACAACACATTGATAAGTTGAGATAAGTTGTAAGATGTCACAAATAATGCTATTAGTAAATCTTTGGAAGAATAGATTCTTGGTTATCCATGAAATGATATCACCTCCCTTCCCTAGATACCTTAAATAAGAATGGATAGGGTTACTTTAGTTCTTTGAGTAGCTGAATAATGGATGATCCCCAAGATATCCTGGTCCAACCTGTGTATATGACCTTACATTCCACAAAGGACCTTGCAGATAGTTAAGGATTTTGAAATAGGGAGGTTTTCTTAGATTGACTAGGTAGACTCAAAATGTAAGAGAGAGCCAGAGAGAAATCTGCTGAAGATGTGACAGTGGAAACAGGACACGAGCCATAGAATTCAGGCATCCTCTAGAAGCTAGGAGGGGATCCCAGCTCTGCTGGATAAGACTTTGGATTTCTGACCTCCAGAACTGTAAGAGAATAAATTTGTGATGTGTTGAGCCACTGATTCATTACAGAAGTCCTAAAAGTCTGGTGCGCTCCTAGTAACAACTATATATAATGTTCATATACTGCCACACACAGTGCAGCGTTGAAACCATTCGGGGCTCATCATCCATATCTGTGATGTCTGCATTTTGTTTTTCAATGCCCTGGTACTGTTGGTGTTAAAATGGGAAGAAACAGAACTAGATGAGAAATATATTTAAGGACCAAATGTTCTCGGAATAAAGGAGTGACATTGTAGTTTTTGCAGGGAGGCCTTTAAATAAGAGTTCAACAGAAGAAAAAATAAATACTAAGAAGTAGTAAAAGAATGGAGAGATTACAAAGAGGGACCAGAAAAGATGGGAGAAATGAGGATGAGGGTAAGATAGGAGGAAAAGAGACAGAGCCGAGAGGTTTAATTTGGCTTTGCAGACTTATCTGTAAACAGCTTGTGACAAGTGGCTTCTGTTTGGGAGGATTGATGGCTCAGAGCTGAACCTCTGGGAACCAAGAGACCTGCTAGAGGTCAGCATCGTGACAGAGCTGTTCTTCCCTGCAGCCTGGCAGGGATGTCACACAAGCAGTTTGTCACAGCTTCTCTGGGCTTCATCTGCTGTGTCTGACTCCAGATCTAAGAATCTCCACTTTCTTTTTAAAATGGTTTTATGGGGGAAATATATTTGTGCACTTTTATTTTATCCAACTTACGTATTTTCCAAAAGACTTGTGATACAGTCCTTTCTAAAGTAAAATAATAGCCCCCCACCCCTAAACTGCAAAACAATAAGCTTACCAAAATGCCATATTTTAAAAGTACAAGTATGGGGCAAAGGGGAGACCTCTACTTGAACAGAGTGCAGAGAGGAGGTAGGCATATTTTTCATGGAAGCTGGGCTGTCAGGAACAGTCTACAAGGCTAAAGTATTCATTTGGGAATACTTCAGGAGCAAGGTCATTCCCCATTTTTGGTCACCTCAGACCCCTTTATGAAGCTGAAACTATTACTTTGTTGAAGACAGGACATTCAGGTGAAGATCAAGGGTGCAGAAAGGGAAAGAAGGTGGCTTTGTTCTTTTGCTCTTTCCTGTGGGTAAAAACACTGCCAGGCAGCCCCGATGTTAATGGGTCACTAGGAAGACTGGAAGCCGATAGGTTACTGAAATTTTGGTCTATCCCAAAATTTAATTATAACTACTGGGTTAGCAGGCTAATGTTAACACTAATTAAAAATGTCTCAAAGCCATTTTCTTGGGAGTTTATAAAAGTCCAATTAAAAAAATTAGAACAGGCCTTTTGGAAAAGTAGTTTTAAAAATGACTACATAAAGCATCATTCTGCTTTTGACTGGCCTCCTTGACTGCCCTAGATAAGATGCTTAGCCATATGCCCGTTCTGGTGAGGAAGTGTCCGAGTTGTTAGTCCTGCTTCATTTCCCTTTTGTGCTTCCTGCTGAAATCCCTTGACCACTCTGTCTACACTGCTTCCATGTGGAAGCACCCCCATGTCCACAGTCGACCTCGGGGGCCTTCTTAAGCTAGTTTTATGGTTTGTCTTTGATAAGGAAACTTGCTCTGTAGACTGTCTTCTGATTGTTTCACTAATCACTTCACTCTTAACTAGAAACCAGATGAGTCAAAAACGTGACCAAGACTTAGTGAATGAGAAAAAAACCATTAGTGGGTGGCTGTTTGGTATCTTCCTATCTTGGTTTCCTCTTGAGTCTGGTAATTTGCAGTGCCCTTCTCACTAGTGATATTACATTGATAAGGTTAACACAGCTCCAACTCTCTTCTCTAGTGAGGTAGGTATCCTTTATCAACTAAGAAGGTGGCCTCATTACCTACTTTTTGGTTGAGGACCTAGAGTCAGTTTTATATATGTTGGAGAAAACTTCAAAGCTTATGTAAAATCTGCCCATATCACTCACCCCAGAGAGTCCAAATTGCTTCCTGTACCAGAGATACTTGAGCAAAGTCACCACGGTCCTCATTTCTCATAAAAAATGGTCCTATTCAGCCTAGATGGTGGTAGACACTCCAGGCTCTGGACCTACTTTCATTCCTCAGAGGACTTTTGTCTCCTGTCAGTTCAGCCGACAGATACTCCGCTAGGATCTGTTCTTTCTCCACTGGTTACTCAGGCTTTGTGGAGGGATGCCAATGAGGTTTCTGTCTCCCTGATTGCTTTTTTCCCTTGTGGCCGTGTGAAAGACCCATATCTGGTGATTTCACTTAGTAGCTTAAAATCCTCCAGTGGCCTTGAGTAGCCTCCAGGGTAAAGTTTAGACTTGGCCTGTAAGGCCTCTCACAGCTAACCTAGTGCTAGCTTCCCCTGTGACCACTGACAACCCTGGGCAGTTTCCTAATCAACCATGAATGCTCATTCCTTCTCTGCCTAACCCATTCTCATCCTCCATTTTAGAACCTGAGCCAAACCTCCACGTTTGGTGAATCCAGTGTCTCTTTTACTGCCCCATTGTGTCTGACTTGTAGCAGAGCCCTTAAACCACACACAGCATGGGTACACTTGGCTTTGGCCCCCACTTGATGTCTAACCAATTGATGTCAGCTGGTGTTAACAAGTGCAGATCAGTTCTGTACTTTATATCTTTACCTCAATATATCACCCATCACCTTCTTGTCCATGCACAGACTATGAACCCCTTTCTAAAATGAATCTTTTATGTAGACTCTGGACTCTATCTGCCTCTCTCAGTCCTTTTCCTGATCTTCCTGCCCTTAACTTGTTCTCTTAGCACAGGTACCACTACTCACTCAAGCCCTACTTAATGCTTTATGGTCTGGCTTCCAGACCTCCCACCTTTATCAAATGTTTCATGAATAATTCTTGACACATTTATATTACTGAAAATTGTACATTTCTGAAAAAGATATTTTCCAGAATAAGACTTAATCAAACCCCTCATCTGGTATTTTTATTTTATTCATTTTTCTCAGAATCTTGATTCTTAATAACATTAATATATTCACTTTATAAATGCTACAGTATATCTAGTTTCAAAGTCATAAGTAACCTACTGGTGAAGTTTGAGGTTTCTTGCAATTCTTTTTGTCCTTGGATTACTTCTTTGGTGATGACTTTAAAAAATATTTTATTTATTATTTTCTTAATTATATGTGTATAAGTGTATTGCCTGCATGTGTGTAAGTGCACCCGTGTCATGCAGTGCCCGAGGGGGTCAGAAGAGGGCATCAGATCTTCTGGAGTTATAGATGGCTGTTAGCTGCCATGTAGGTGCTGGGAATTGAGCCCAGGTCCTCATCAAGAGCAGCCAGTGCTCTTAACCCCTGAATCTTCTCTCCAGCCTCTATCTCCATAAAGCTTCTAGTCTTGTTATCTTGTCTTTATGCTATCATTATTTCTCTGCAGTATAACAAATTAACCTCAATTCCTGGCAGTTTAAAATGGCCAGCATTTCCCCTCTTGGAATTTCAGCCCTCTGGGAGGAGCTCAGCTGGGTGCCTCTGAGGAATCTTGAGGTTGTGGTCAAGTTGGTGGTCAGTGCTTCTCTTACCTGAAGGCGCTACTTTAGCCTGAGGTGGCTACCCTATGGTTCCTGGCAGACTTTAGTTCCCTCCCTCCTTCCCTCCCTCCATCCTTCCCTCCCTCCCTCCCTCCCTTCCTTCCTCCCTTCCTTCCTTCTTTCCTTCCTCTTTTTTTGACAGGGTCTCCCTAGTCCCAGCCTACCTGGAAGTAACTCTGTGGACCAGGCTGGCCTTGATCTCATGGAGATCTGCCTACCTTTGCCTCCTGAGGGCTGGGATTAAAAGCACATGCCACCATTTCCTTTTGATAATGACTGTTATGGTTTGAGATTATGTTTCCCATAGCTAATTGAACACTTGATCCTAGACAGTGACACTGTTTTAGGACATTGTAAAACTTTTAGAAGGTGGGACCCATGTGAAGGAAGTGGGTCAGTGGGGGTGGTAGGCTTTGTGGTTGATAGCCCTGCCCTGCTTACAGTCCTCTCTCCACTTCCTGATCCATGGAGATGGGAGCAAGCATCCTCATGCTCCTGCCAACCATAGCCACGAGCTGCTCCCTCTGCCAGTCCTCTTCACGATGGACCATATCCTCTCATCATGAGTCAAAATAAATTCTTCCTTCTTTAGGTTGCTCCTCGTCAAGTGTTCGGTCACAGTGATGAGAAAAGTAACCAATACAGTAATGCACAAGTAGCACATATAAAGGTTACTTAAAACCAGTCATTTCTCGGTGTGGTTGTGGTATTAATTTGAAGTGCCATTGCATTCACATGCTTCTGTTTTGTTCAGTTACAAGGTTTGGCTTCCCCCTTTTAATTTATTGTTACTTTAAAATATGTTCAATATTTACCTTATTCAAAATCGAGAAAAATATTGAGGGATAATAAAAAAACTCCCAAGCCTCCTTTGTACACCTTCTTCTTAGAGGCATCCATTTTTGTAAGTTTTTGTAATATATATATACTTATTCCATCATTTATTATATAAAAAAGTAGCTTGCTTCATATAATCTTCCACACTTTGTCTTTTCAATTAACAATATATCTGGGAGGAGCTTTCTATGTCTTCTTACAGAAACATCTCACCTTATTGTTGGACAGTTTTTTTAGTTGGTCCCCTACTGATGGGCGTGTATTTTGTTTCTAATCTTTTCTAAGTAATGCTGCAGCGAGTACTGGTCACACATCATTTAGTGAGTAGCAGTGTCCCTTCAGTGGACTCTAGAAGTAGGATTCATAGGTCAAAGGATAAATGCATATGTAGCTTCGTTTAATGTTGCCAGTGCATTTTGAATTCTCACCAGCAGTGTACAAAGTTGCTATTTTCCATAGCTTCATAAGCATAGTGTGTTGCCAACATGATAGATGAAAAATGAGATTTGATTGTAATTTTATTATGCTGAAATCTAACATTTATCCTCATATTTCTTTTTTTAAGGTGAGAGGTGTAAAGTTTTATATACTACACATAACCAAATTGTCTTTCAAAAAAGCTGTACTATTTTACATTTACGCTAATCACCAAGAGCATCAGTAGGTGTTGTTTACCCACAGTCTTTATGAAAGTGAATATTGTTAGAGGTTTTTGTTTGCTGATTTTGAAGGTGAAAAATTCTGCTTCATCTCCAATGACTCAACTATGTTCTTTTCCTCATCCCTCAAAGATTTAGTTTATTTTAATATGCATGTGTTCCCTGTCTATTATTGTCATTACTAATCAAAGCTACTATTTTTGAGGGCCTTTTGTGTGCCAGCCCCTGTGCTGAACTTTATATGAATTTTCTCCAAATTCAACAATTTCACAAAGTGCCCCCTCTTTTTTTTTGCAGAGGGAGAAAATAGATGCTTAGAAAGGCCAAAACCCACTAATTTGTTTAAGGCTTCCCAGCTGGAACTCTATCACAAAAGAGTGTATTCTCTAAGGTTATGGTCTTTCCATATGGTCTACTGAATTACAGTTGGCCCATGAAGGTTAATCTTCTATTTTCAATATGACTTTCTAATTCTTTTGTTTCGTAAAGGAAGGTCTTATGCTGTTTGCTAAATGAATAAAGTATCAAATACTATATTAGAATTTCTTTTTTAAAAATAATTTATCATTTCATACAGGGATATAAGCACATAAGGTGTTTTGATCAAATCCATGCCCACTCCCTACCCTCCAACTCCTCCCATATCTCCCCATAACTTTTTCTGATAACTTCATGTACTCTTTCTTCTTCTTCTTTTTTTTATTAATGGGGCTTTTTGCTACTCTAACATTTCCCTCCTCTGATGAGGTAACCCTAAAATCTTTTAGGGATTAGATAAGAGCTCCCAAATACTTTTGACATTTTTGGCCTTTGGAATAGAGTATGTTGCTAAGAGGCCCAAGGACATTTTGACTTTTAGCCAAGGAGCTGGCTACTTTTCTTTGGGGGCTTTTTACACTAACTGCTTAGCCAATTCCTACCTCCTATTTTTATCACATCATCCTCCGAAGAGGTTACCCAGTGTGTGGATAGGGAATTGGGATGCAGACTGCTCTGGCTTCTTCTATGGGAACAGGGACACAGGGTGAGGCAATTGGGGTACCCCTTCAGCTGGTCTATCTAAAAGACTCCCAAATTGCATAACTCTTATTTGTAGGGGGAAAAGAAAATACTTGACTGGTCAATAGGAGATGTGAAGGAGAAGTAATGGCAAGAGTAATTAGCATTACAAGTTCTAGAGAGGGAACTAGAAAAAAAGTCAGAACAGGGCAAATTTCAAATGTTCATATGAGAGTCCATTGGAATTTCTTGAGGAGAGCTTCCAAGAGCATCCCTCTATTGGGTTCCTCCTCATTTTTCTTTCGTCTGCCAAGACTGGACTTGAGAGTGATGGATTCAGGATTTGCTTTCAGGTATTTTGAAAGCTGTTGGAGTGGTTAGAATCAGTGTCAGTTCCCTCTCAAAGGCTTCTAGAAAGGGGGAGAAAACATATTTGGCCATCATTTTAGAATAATAGCTGGTTGTCTCCCTTAGCTACAGGTGGGCACTACAGTATTGCAGACCAAGATTTGAAGTCTTACACCTGAGCAGCACTTTCTGATTCAGAAGAAAATCATCTATGAGAAATAATTGTCTAAATAACATTTTTTTTTGGTCTTTTTGAGACAGGGTCTCCCTGTAGCTCCAGCTGTCCTGGAACTCACTATGTAGACCAGGCTGTCCTTGAACTCACAGAGATCCGCCTGCCTCTGCCTCCCAAATGCTGGGATTACAGGCGTAAATGACATTTTATATGGACTTAAGCCTAATGTCTGAGACGTGTAATCCCTTGAACTCTTAAGGAAATATACTGATGACTTTACTCTTTGGTTATACTTTCCTTTTGGGTGTTTAAGACCATATAGTCAGCCCAAATAAATCAATTCATTTATACTTAAGGTCATTTGAGGATCTGTTCCTCAGGGGTCACATGGGCTTGAGAGGAGTCCTTGGCTCCTTTTTTTTTTTTTTTTTTTTACAAGTTCCATCTATGTGAAGTTAAGTCAAAGGTCCTGCTTGACCATGGCTGGCTTCACTTGGAAGCATGGAGGTAATGTTTCCTCTGAGTTGACCCTTCTCTTGAGGATAGGACATTGGTTCAAGTCCATCTGGTGGGGTCTCCATGGCTTCCCTGAACAAGAGGACAGGTGACTCACCCCAGTTACAGGACATTTGGAGAGATGTTCCATAGTCCCCTGGAACTTGGTTGATCTTGGAGGGCAAGGGGTAAAAACTGTCCTTTAAGTCCCCCTGACCAGATTAGTATAGGCCTCAAAGTATGGCTGTTAAACATCTAATAAGGTTAGTTTCACCAGTCCGGTACTTTTTTTTTTTTTTTGTCTTTTTGAGACAGGGTGTCCCTGTAGCCCCGGCTGGCCTGGAACTTACTTTGTAGACCAGGGTGGCCTCGAGCTCACAGGGATCCGCCTGCCTCTGCCTCCTGAGTGCTGAGATTACAGGCATGTGCCACCATGCCTGGCTCAGTCTGGTACTTTTAATTACCATGTGCCATGCAGATAAAGCTTGGGTAAAAAAACCAAATGTTCTCAGATAAACCTTGATTAGATATATATTTTGTTCCTTAAACTAATTGACTAAACTATGACCTTAGAAAATTTAAGATTATATGTATATTATTTTTGTCTCATCCTTTATGTATCATAACAAGCCTACACAGACCTTCATCACTTGCTGAGACTTTCTCATTTTTCCTATTTTGGAAAATATCTCCATTCCCATATCCTTTTAACATCTTTTACATTCTCATTTTCTTTTTAATAATTATGAGACATAATAACATTTACAAATACATTTTCCATCTGTTGTGAGAATTCTTTTCCTGGGGATACTAAACAATGCTTATTCCCTTTTGAGGTTCTAGTGTCAAATCAATGTTTGATTAAAGTTTTACTGGGAAACCAATGAATTTTCTGAGCTTACTTACAGAGATAACTGAGGGGTTGCTGAAGTGTATGAATGGCCTAAGGTTATGCACACTGGAAAGTCTTTACCCAGCATGACTCATGCCATCTCTCCCTAGCCTTCCCCAGATTGTATACTTTAGCCCTCCCCAAATCCAGGAGACCATGTGTGATTAGGGCCAAATTACATACAGTTGGCTGGGAAGAGTGGCTGGATACTCTGGTGAGGGTCCAATGACCCTGTTTGCCCCTCCTTTAATGAAGGAGCACAACCGTCAACAAGCTCAATTGTGATGATGTTTAGCAATCAGGCACTGCTGAAGTCGTGATGATGGTAGTTATTTCATGCAGAAGAGACTGCTGTACAATATCATGTTATTAAAAGGACACAGAATTTAAAAGGATTTGGTACTGGGATCCACAAAAGAGCAAGAACATATGTCGTTTGTTTTCCTGAGTCTGTTTTACTTCATTTACTATAACAGTTTCTAGACTATCCATTTACCTGCAAATTTCATTATTTCATCTTTCTTTACTACTGAATAGAACTCCATTTTGT
>NW_008345995.1:127730-128085 GCF_000622305.1 Nannospalax galili | reverse complement strand
CATTTCCCTAATTACTAGTGATGTTGAACACCTTTTAAGATGCTTCTTAACGTCTTTATTTCTTCTTCTGAGAACTCTCTGTTCAGTTCCTTAGATCATCTTTTAATTGGGTTACTTCCTTTCTTGATTCTTTGTTTTTTGAGTTCGTTATATATTCTGGATACATGTGTCAGATGTGTCGATGGTGAAGATTTTTCTCCCATTCTGTGGGTTTTCTCTTCGCTTCTTTGGTTGCTTCTTTTGATGTACGGAAGCTTTTTAGTTTAATGAGGTCCCATTTGTTGATTCTTGACCTTGTTTCCTGAGCAACTGATGTCCAGTTTAGAATATCCTTTCCTACACGCATGTCTTGTAA
>NW_008345995.1:127059-127669 GCF_000622305.1 Nannospalax galili | reverse complement strand
CCATTTGGAATTGACTTTTGTGCAAGGTGAAAGATAGGGGTTTAGTTTCATACTTGTACCGGCAGAGATGCAGTTATGCCAGCACCACTTGCTGAACATGCTGACCTTCCTCCAGTGAATGTTCTTGGCCCCTTTGCCAAATATCAGGTAGCTGAAATTGCATATATTCATATTTGGGTATTCAATTTTGTTCCACCGATCTATGGGTCTATTTTTGTGACAGTACCATGTTGTTTTTATGACTATAGGTCTGTAATACTGTTTAAAATCTGGTATAGTAATCCCCCCAGCATTGCTCTTAGTGCTCAGTGTTGCTTTGGCTATCTGAGGTCTTTTGTGCTTCCATATGAATCTTAGGATGGTTATTTCCAAGTCTGTGAAAAATGTCATGGGGATTTTTATTGGAATTGCATTGAATCTATAATGGCTTTTGGTAGGATGATCATTTTCACAATATAAATTCTTCCAATCCATGAGCATGCATGGAAGGTCCTTCTTCTGATGTCTTCCTCAATATCTTTCTTTAAGAGTTAAAATTTTTCATTGTACAGGTCTGTAATATCTTTGGTCTGGTTTATTCCAAGATATTTTTTTTACAGCTATTGTTAAG
>NW_008345995.1:119894-126956 GCF_000622305.1 Nannospalax galili | reverse complement strand
TCATCTGCAAAAAGGGATAATTTGATCTCTTCTTTTCCAATTATTACTCCTTTAGTTTCCCGCTCTTGTCTTATTGCTCTTGCGAGAGTTTCAAGCACTGTGTTAAAGAGGAGTGGAGATAGTGGACAGCCTTATCTGGTTCCTGATTTCAATAGGAATGCTTCCAGTTTTTCTCCATTTAGAATGATATTGGCTGTGAGTTTGTTATATATGGCTTTAATTTGTTGAGGTATGGTCTCTCCAGCCCAATTCCCTCTAGGACTTTGAACATAAAAGCATGTTGAATTTTGTCAAAGTCCTTCTCTGCATCTATTGAAATGACCATATGGTTCCTGTCTTTGAGTCCATTTATATAATTTATGAAGTTTATTGACTTATGTATACTGAACCATACTTACATCTCTGGAATAAAGCTGACTTGATCATGGTGGATGATCTTCTTGATGTGTGTCAGTATGCAGTTTACAAGTATTTTGTTGAGAATTTTTGCATCTATGTTCATTAAGGATATGGGTCTATAGTTTTCTTTTTTGGTTGTATCTTTACCTGCCTTTGGCATTAGAGTGATACTGGCTTCATAGAAGAAATTTAGAAGTTCTCCCTCCATTTCTGTCTTTTTGAATAAATTAAGTTGTATTGGATGTAGATCTTTAAATGTCTGTTAGAATTCTGCTGTAAATCCATCTGGTCCTGGGCTTTTTTAAGTCAGGAGGTTTTGTTTTCCTGTTTCAATTTTTTTATGTGTTCTGGGTCTGTTTAAGCTCTTAATCTCTTCTTGGTTTAGTTTTGGTGGTTCCCATCCTTTTAGATACCTGTCCATTTCTTTTTGGTTTTCAAATTTAGTAGCATATAGGTTTTTAAAGTATTCCCTTATAATATTCTGGATCTTTTTGGTATCTGTTGTGATGTTTCCTCTTTCATCTCTGATTTTTTTGATTTGGAGGTGCCCTTTCTTTCTTTTGATTAACTGGGCTTGTGGTCTGTAAATCTTGTTTATCTTTTCAAAGAACTAGCTCTTGGATTCGTTGATTCTTTGTATTGTTTTCTTTGTTTCTCTTTCATTAATTTCTGCTCTGATTTTTGTTATTTCTTCTTGTCTGCTGGGTTTGGGTTTCATTTGTTGTTGATTTTTCAAGTGAAGGAGGTTGGGGGAATCAAGGTAGGGTGGGCACTGCTGGACTTATCCAGGAAAGGTGCTGGCACCAGGACACCAGAGGCTGTGCAGCCCAGGGAAGCAAAGGTAGGTGGGGGCAGGACTAGCCCCAGAGGGCTTCTGGGAACTGGGTTGGTCTGTATGTAAAGGATCAGGAAGCAGCAGTGGCTCTGGGCTGAGAGGTCAGCCCTGGTGTCTGGGGTGCCAAGACAAGAAATGGGCCAGTGCCGAGGCTAGGAAGAGAGACAGGGCTCAGTAGCTTGGAAGGTGAATGAGGTTGGGGGAGTCAAGGCACGGTGGGTGGAGTCTGCTGGACTTACCCAGGAAAGGTGCTGGCACCAGGATGCTGGAGGCTGTGCAGCCCAGGGAAGCAAAGGGAGGTGAGGGCTGAATCAGGCCCAGAGGGCTCCTGGGGACTGCAGGGAGGAATTGGGTTGGCCTGGATGCAAAGGATCAGGAAGCAGTGGGGATTCTGGGCCTAGAGGTCAATCCAGGAGCCTGTGGTTCCAAGACAAGAAATGGGCCAGTACCCAGGCTTGGAGGGGAGCTGGGAGGATGAATGAGGCTTGGGAAGTCAGGGCACATTGGGACTCACCCAGGAAAGATGCTAGCACTAGGAAGCTGGTGGCTGAGCTGCCCCTCATAGACATGTATTCTTTCAGGCTTTTCATGTCATGAAAGATTTTTCTTTCCCCTCATCTATAATAGACATTTTTGTTGGATAAAGTATTCTGGGCTGGCTTTTTATATTGTCATTTAGAACTGGAAATACCTTGGTCCAGGCTCTTCTGGCTTTCATAGTTTGCATTGATAAGCCATCTGTAATTCTGATGGGCTTTCCTTTATATGTGACTTGTTGTTTTTCTTTTGCTGCTTTCAGTATTCTCTCTCTGTTCTGTACATTTAGTGTTTTTACTATGATATGTCATGGGAAGTTTCTTTTCTGATCCTGTCTATTTAGTGTTCTATGTGCTTCCTGTATTTGTATGGGGATGTCTTTCCTTAATTTCAGGAAGTTATCTTCTCTAATCCTGCTTAAGATCTGGTCAACACCATTAACCTGAAGTTTTTCTTCTTCCTCTATGCCTAATGATATATAGATTTGGTCTTTCATGGTGTCTCACATCATTTGCCTATTCCATTCCTGTGTTTTTAAAAATTTTTCATAATCTTTGCTTGAGTGGTCCAATTCTTCAACTTGATCCTGAAGTGTTGATATATTGTTTTCTATTTCATTCATTCTAGCAGTGAGGCTTTCCCCTGTTGTTTCAAATTGGCTTATTGAGTTTTTCACTTCCCTCTTCATTTCTGCCTGAATTTCTTCAATGTTTCTATGTCTTTTGTGAATTCATTCAGTTTATCCCTATCTTCTTTAAGTTCTTTGATTTGTTTGTGTGTTCTTTAAATTTGTTGAATTCCTTGATCGTGTTTATGATTTTTCTTTTAAACTCTGTGTCCTGGGTTATGTCTAGGGGTTCTCCTTGTAGAACTCTTCTACAGGACTAGTGGAGTATGGTGGGGACATAGTGTTTTGGCTTTCCATTTTATTATTCTTTTGCTGTGATTTTGGCATGTGAATTTCTTTTGTTGTTTGTAATTCTGATGAGAATTAAGTTGAAGTATGCTTCTGTTTGTATTATTGGTGTGCCTTGGTCATTTTCTTATGGTTTATGTAAAGCTGGTTGGTCCAGGTTTCAGGTTCTCTCAGGTTTTATTATGGAGGGAGCTGATGGCTTCAGATCAGCTACTCAGGAGCACCCACAGAAGTCCAAGTCAGGTTCCAGTCAGGTACACTCAGGCTTCCTTCTAAGGTTTGGACCCCTACTAGAACTCAGAGCAAATTTTGGGAAGTTCCCTAAGCGGGGGGGGGGGGACGACCAATTTTGGAACTCTCAGTTGGTCTGCTGAGTTCTCAGCCCCAATGCCAGAGGGAGGCCGGAAACAGGCACTCTCTGGCAGTCTGCTGAGATCACAGCCTTTACACTGATGGAGGTCAGAACCCTCCCTCTCAGGCTGTCTGCTAAGATCTCAGCCTTATCCTACCAAAGCCAGGTCTGCCCCGGGGCCTTGGGAGGGGCTTCACAAAATCCCAGTTAGGGGGTTGGGTATGGCACAATTAGGGGAAACTCACCACCAGGTGGAGGCAGGATCTGGCACTCTCAGGCTATCCCCTGGGTTCTCAGCCCCTTTGCCAGAGGGAGGCCTGAAACAGGCACTCTCTGGAAGTCTGCTGAGATCACAGCTGCTACACAGATGGAGGTTGGAACTCACCCTCTCAGGCTGTCTCTTATCCTCATATTTCTAAGGCTACTGGCCTTTGTCTTCCTTGGAATTGCCTCCCTACCATTTTTGGATACACTATTTTTGTGTATGTGTGTGCGCCTGCCTGAGTTTATGTGCACCACATGTATGCAGGCACTCTCGGGGGCCAGAAGGCAATGGATCCCCTGGAACTGGAGTTCCAGATGATTGTGAGCCGCTTGATGTGGTTGGTGCTGGGAGCTGACCCCAGGTCCTCTGCAAGAGGAATAAGTGTTTCTGATTGAAGAGCCATCCCTCAGCCCCTTCTTATTTAAAAAAATATTTATTTATTTATTTTTTGTGTATGAGTGTATTGCCTGTATTCTTTAAGTGAACTTGTGTCATGTAATGCCTGTGGAGGTTAGAAGAGGACATTGGATTCCCCTGGAACTGTAATTACAGACAATTCTTAGCTGCCATGTGAATGCTGGGAATCAAACCCAGGTCCTCTGCAAGTACAACCAGTGCTGGTAACCACTGAACCATCTCTCCAACTCCCCACCTTCTCAATTTTTAAGAGTATTTTGTATATGAGAAAGATTAGTCTTTTGAGAAATAAATTGCAGGTATTTTTCTCCCAATTTTTAATGTGTTTTGACTTTACTTAAAAATTTTCTTTTTTTACAATAAAGATATTTAAAATATACCCTTCCCTTTCCTCCTTTCCTCTCCTCTTCCCTTCCTTTCCCTTCCCCTTCCTCCTCTCCCCACTTGTCTTCTCCTGCCCCTTGCCCTTCCTCTCCCCTCCTACCTCCTCCTCTTTCTCTTCCCTTTCTGATTGTACCCAGGGCCTCATGCATTCTAAGTATGTTCTCTATCAGTGAGTTACATATCAGCCCCCAATTTATCATTCCTTATAATTAAAAACTCAAGGGTTGGCAAGATGGCTCTGAGGGGAAAAGCACTTGCCATGCAACCCTGAAAACCTGCATTCAATAAGTTAAAAAAATAATAGTTCCCTTTTCTGGTAGACCATGGGAGATAAGAAAAAGATTAAAAATTTTAAAATTATTTATTTATTTTTATTTTTTATTTAATAACCACACTCGATTAGAAGCATTTCATTACAGCTTTAACACATTCAAAAACAATTTCCAGAGCAAGGATATATCTCTTTCAAAAGGGGCTGTAAATTTTTAGGTTCACAGTTGAATTCATATAGTTATACAATATTGAACTCAGTATAAGCCCTGTAAGACATAAAATTGAATGAGTTTTTACTCTTTAAACAAGATCTCCATTTTATTTTAAAATATGCTGATTCCTACATTTTTTTCAAGTTTTTTTTTTTTAATTTTACAAAAACTTTATTAACTTTAAGCCAAGAAACTGGCTACATTTCTTTGGGGTCTTTTTACCCTAACAGCCTAGCCAATTCCTACCTCCTATTCTTATCATGCCATCCTCTGAAGAGGTTACCCAAATTGCCAATAGGGAATAGGGATGCAGACTGCTCTGGCTTCTTCCATGCTGAACAGGGATGCAGGGTGAGGCAATTGGAGTACCCCTTCAGTGGGCCTATCTAAAAGACTCCTAAATTGCATAACTCTTGTCTCTAAGGGGAGAAGAAAGTCCTTGAATCATGAATAGGAGATATGAAGGAGAAGTAAAGGCAAGAGTAATTAGCATTACAGGTTCTAAACAGGGAACTAGAAAAAAGTCAGAACAGGGCGATTTTCAAATGTTCATATAAGAGTACATTGGAGTTTCTTGACAAGGGCTTCCAAATGCATCTCTCTGTTGGGTTCTTCCTCATTTTTCTTTTGTCTTCCAAGGCTGGAGTAGTTGGCTGGGAAGAGTGGCTGGATACACAGGTGAGGGTCCAGTGACCCTGGTTGGCATTCCTTTAATGAATGAGCACAACTGTCAACAAGCCCAATAGTGACTATATTTAGTGATCAGGCTCAGCCGAAGTCGTGATGAAGGTAGTTCTTTCATGCAGAAGGGATTGCTGTACAGCATCATCTTATTGAAAGGACCTGGAATTTAAAAGGATTTGGTGCTAGGAGCCACATATGAGGGAGAACATACATCATTTGTTTTTCTGAGTCTGTGTTACTTCACTTAGTATAACAGTTTCTAGATCCATCCATTTACCTGCAAATTTCATTATTTCATCTTTCTTTACTGTTGAATAGAACTCTATTGTGTAAATATATCACATTTTTGTTAACCACTCATCAGTTGAGGGACACTTAGGTTGCTTCCATCTCTTAGCTATTGTGATAAAAGCAGGAACAAACATGGTTGTACAAGTGTCTCTACAATAGAATGAGTCATTTGGGTATATGCCAAGGAGTGGTATAACTGGGTCAAGTGGTGGATTCATTTTTAGTTTTTTTAAGAGTTCTCCACACTGTTTTCCATAGAGACTGCACGAGTTTGCAATCCCACCAGCAGTGAATGAGCGTTCCCAGCATTTGGTATCATTTGTTCTCTTGATCCTAGCCAGTTTGATTGGTTCCCTAATTACTAATGATGCTGAACACTTTTTGAGATGTTTCTTAGCCATCTTTATTTCTTCCTTTGAGAATTCTCTGTTTAGAGCTTTAGCCCATCTTTTCATTGGGTCATGTTTCTTGGCCATCTTTATTTCTTCCTTTGAGAACTCTCTGTTTAGATCTTTAGCCCATCTTTTAATTAGGTCATTTGGTTTCTTGATTCTTTGTTTTTTGAGTTCTTTATATATTCTGGATGTTAAACCTCTGTCAGATGTGTCACTGGTGAAGGTTTTTTCCTATTCTATGGGTTTTCTCTTCACTTTTTTGTTTCTTTTGCTGTACAGAAGGTTTTTAGTTTAATAAGGTTCCACTTATTGATTGCTGACCTTAATTCCTGAGCAACTTCTGTCTGATTTAGAAAATCCTTTCCTACACCTATATCCTATAAGAATAGTTTCAGGGTTTGTAGTTTCACATTGAGGTCTTTGATCCGTTTGGAATTGACTTTTGTGCAAGGTGAAATATAAGGATCTAGTTTCATTCTTCTACAGGTGGATATTCAGTTTTGCCAGCACCATTTGTTGAAGATGCTGTCTTTCCTCCGTTGTATGTTCTTGGCACCTTTGTCAAATATCAGGTAGCTGAAATTGTGTGTGTTCGGGTTTGGATCTTCAATGATGTTCTGTTGATCTTTGTGTCTGTTTTTGCGCTGGTACCATGCTGGTTTTTTGACTATGGCTCTGTAGTATACTTTGAGATCTGGTATAGTAATCCCCCCAGCATTGCTCTTTGCGCTCAGGGTTGCTTTGGCTGTCTGGGGTCTTTTGTGCCTTCATATAAATTTTTCTAATTCTGTGAAGTATGTCATGGGGATTTTGATTGGGATTGCATTGAATCTATATATTGCTTTTGGTAGGGTGGTCATTTTAACAATATTAATTCTTCCAATCCATGGACATGGGAGGTCCTTCCATCCCCTGGTGTCTTCCTCAATGTCTTTCTTTAATGATTTAAAAATTTCATTGTAGAGATCTTTGGTGTCTTTGGTCAGGTTTAGTCCAAGATATTTTAAGTTTGTTGCAGCAATTGTGAATGGGAGCATTTCCCTGTATTCTTTCTCCAATTGCTTGTTATTGGTATATAGAAAGGCTACTGATTTTTGTAGAT
>NW_008345995.1:102088-118914 GCF_000622305.1 Nannospalax galili | reverse complement strand
TTCCCTTTCATCTCTGATTTTGTTGATTTGGAGGTGCTCTTTCTTTTGGTTTACTGGGCTAAGGGTCTGTTTATCTTGTTTATTTTTTCAAAGAATCAGTTCTTAGATTCATTGATTCTTTGTATTGTTTTCTTTGTTTTTATTTCATTAATTTCTGCTCTGATTTTTGTTATTTCTTCTCTTCTGCTAGGTTTGGATTTCATTTGTTCTTGTCTTTCCATTGCCTTGAGTTGCAGTGTTAGGTCATTTATTTGGGCTCTTTCTAATTTTTTAATGTAGGCACTTAGAGCTATAAACTCCCCTCTAAGGACTGCTTTTAATGTGTCCCAGAGGTTGTGTTGTATTTTCATTTTTGTTGAATTCCAGGAATTCTTTTATTTCTTTCTTAATTTCTCCTTTGACCCACTCATTGTTTAACAGTGTGTTGTTCAATTGCCATGAGTTTGTGTAGTGACTAGGGCTTCGTCCAGTGTCGATTTTGAGCTTTTTTGCTTGTGGTCCAATAGAATGCATGGAATATATTTCAATATTTTTGTATTTGTTGAGGTTTGTTTTGTGGCCCAGTATGTGGTCAATTTTTGAAAAAGTTCCATGAGGTGCTGAGTAGAAAGTGTATTCTTTGGTGTTTGTGTGGAATAATTGAAAGATGTCTGTTAGGTCCATTTGGTGTATGGTATCATTTAATTCGGATGTCTCTCTGTTTATTCTTTGTCCAGTTGACCTGTCTAATGGAGACAGTGGGGTATCAAAGTCCCCTACTGTTACTGAGTTGGGCTTAATCTATGTCTTAAAGCCCTGTAGTGTTGTTTTTATGAATGGGTGCACCAGAATTTGGTGCATATATGTTAAGGATTGTCATACTTTCTTGGTTAACTGTTCCTTTGATTAGAATGAGGTGACCCTTCTTATCTCTTCTGATTAGTTTTACTTTGAAGTCTATTTTGTTAGATACTAGAATTGCAACCCCTGCTTGTTTCTTAGTGCCATTTGCCTGGAATATTCTTTTCCATCCTTTTGCTTTAAGGTAGTGCCTGTCCTTGAAGGTGAGATGGGTTTCTTGCAGAGAGCAAAAAGGTGGATTTTGTTTCTTTTTATACAGGGACTCACTGTGTAGCCCTGACTAAACTGGCCTGGAACTCAAAGAGTTCTGTCTGCCTCTGCCTCCCAAGTGCTGGAAGTAAAGGCTTGCTGGTCACCATAGAGAAAAAAATTTTCAGGGAGGGAGCCATGGTCTGGGCAGGAAAAAGAGGTAAAGAGGTTAATGGAATGCATAGGACTTGAAAACAGTAGGAAGAGGCTGCTGTTTGGGAGGAGGAAGGGACCAGCAAGTGGGGGTCAGGGGAATGGGGGAGGGGATTTGGAGAAGGGATGAATTAGAACAAAGTATAATGACATATAAGTGGGGATGAATTAGAACAAAGTGTAATGATATGTAAGAGAGGATAAATTAAAACAAAGTATAATGACATGTGACTATGAAAATGCCATATTGAAACCCATTGCTTTGTATGCTAAATTTAAAAATTAATTTACTCCCTCCCCCACCTAGTTCATGGATGCCATTTTTTGGCCGTCTGTTCTGATTCACTGCTTTGTTCATCTGTTATGTTCGGAACTAATAAAAAGGGTTCATGCAGAATTAGGTCACATCCTTCCTTCACCATGATGCTCTTCATTTTAGGGTTTTCCTAATTATTCTAGATTGTTCATTTTTTTTCATACGAAATTTAAAATTAACCTAACAAATTCCAGGTAGAATAGCTTGCTGGATTTGTTACCAGATTCACAATAAATTTATTTATTTATATTTACATTTTTTTGTTTGTTTCAAGACAGGGTCTCACTGTGCAGCCTGAAACTTGCCATATAGATCAGGCAGGGCTCCAACTTGCAGTAATCCTTCTTCCTGTATTTCCTTAGCGTTGGAATCATAGGTATGCCCCACAATGCCTGGCTTATAACTTTGGCCAAGTTAAGGAATTCCTTCCTGTTCCTAGTTCTTCATCTCTGCCTTCAGTCCCATTGAACTCCAGGCCTCATGCATGCTAGGTAAGCACTTTACCTCTGACCTATATCCCCAGCAGTTAAACTTATATATTTATTTGGGAGATATGCTGTCTTTATGATTTTGAATAGTTTTGGTTAAAAGTAATTAATGATCTGCATTATTTTGTCCTCCTGGATCATTTATATGTCCATATAAAATTTAAAATTTTTTTCATTTCTGTGAAGAATTGCATTGGAGTTTGCATTGAATCTGCAGGTTGCTTTTGGTAGGATGGCCATTTTCACAATATTAATCTTACCAATCCACGAGCATGGGAAGTCTTTCCATCTTCCAATATCATTTTCAACTTCTTTTTTCAGTGTCTTAAAGTTTTCATTGTACAAGTCTTTAACGTTCTTGGTTAGCTTTACTCCAAGATTTGTTTTTGAGGTTATTGTGGATGGGATTGTTTCCCTGATTTCTTTCTCAGTATGTTTGTTGTTTGTACACAGGAAGGCTACTGATTTTTTTTCTTGTTAATTTTGTATCCTGCTACTTTGCTGAATATGCTGATCAGCTATAAGAGTTTTCTGATGGAGTCTGAACTGTAGTAATAAAAACAGCATGGTACTGGCATAAAAGAGACACATTGTTCAATGGAATAGAATTGATCACCCACATAGAAGCCCACATCCCTTCCACCACCATTGACTTTTGGAAAGGGTTCTTGGAATCCACAAGATTTTTTACCTCTGTTTTTGATTTATATGACCTAGTTCACATGTAAGGTCATTCATGAGCCTGCTTTTCCTAATAGGGAGAAATTACTACTAGTGTTGTGCAGTGTCCATGGAGGACATATGAGGGCTTTGGATCTCCTGGAACGGGAGTTAAGGACATTTGTTAGCCATGTTGGTGCTGAGAACCAAACCTGGGTCCTGTACAAGGGCAGCCAGTGCTCTTAACTGCTGAGCCGTCTCTCCAGCCCCTAAAACATGAAATTTTGACCAATTTCTATTATTTTGAACTTCGGTTTTAGATTTAGGCAGTGAAAATTTAAGTTTTAGATATTCTCCCTCCTGACCTGTCCTCTCCCTCTCTGCTCTGTGCTCTCTTGTCTCCCTCATTGTATGTATATTTAGACTGTGAGGCTAACTGCTCTGTTTCTAAGGTTCAGATTGGGTTACTCAAAGGGCTAGGAGCAATGTGTGCTGCACACAGAGGACATAGAGCCAGAAGTAAATACTCCCAGGCCAAAGCAGGACCAGAAATGGGGATTGAGCCAGTAGTGTCAATGGAAGTGTCAGTAGCTGCTGGAGTGGCATTTCCTAAAAGGATTCTCAAGAACAGAAGTTCCTGAACAGTGAACTAGATTAGAGAAAGCATGCCCCATCACCCTGTGTGACACTTGAGCACATGCTGTTAAGAGGTTGGGGTTGGAGAGATGGCTCAGAGGTTAAGAGCACTGACTGCTCTTGTAGAGGACCCTGGTTCGGTTCCCAGCACCCACATGGCAGCTATGAACCATGCCCTTAACTCCAGTTCCAGGGGAATCTGAAGCCCTCTTCTGACCTCCATGGCATTGCACTACATGGGTGCACTCACATACATGAGGCTAACTGCTCTGTTTCTAAGGTTCAGATTGGGTTACTCAAAGGGCTAGGAGCAATGTGTGCTGCACACAGAGGACATAGAGCCAGAAGTAAATACTCCCAGGCCAAAGCAGGACCAGAAATGGGGATTGAGCCAGTAGTGTCAATGGAAGTGTCAGTAGCTGCTGGAGTGGCATTTCCTAAAAGGATTCTCAAGAACAGAAGTTCCTGAACAGTGAACTAGATTAGAGAAAGCATGCCCCATCACCCTGTGTGACACTTGAGCACATGCTGTTAAGAGGTTGGGGTTGGAGAGATGGCTCAGAGGTTAAGAGCACTGACTGCTCTTGTAGAGGACCCTGGTTCGGTTCCCAGCACCCACATGGCAGCTATGAACCATGCCCTTAACTCCAGTTCCAGGGGAATCTGAAGCCCTCTTCTGACCTCCATGGCATTGCACTACATGGGTGCACTCACATACATGCAGGCAATACACTCATACACATAAAATAAAAATAATAAATAAAAATGTTGAAAAAAAGAGGCACGGGGTTAACACTGATAGATCAGCATTGGTTCTCAAGATCAGAAGCTCCATCTCGTCAAAGCCTGATATGCAAATTTTGCTTCCTTTGCAAAATGATCTTTATCATTTTTTTTAATGAGAAATTTCTGAATTGAAATATGGGAAGTACTCTAGCACAGGGCATCCTGATGTCACTTTGATATGCATTAATGATAGATTTCCAACTGGGTACACTGATTAGCTCACTCATAAAGGGTGCAGAATGTTAAATGGAGTTGTCACAAATCTTTAGAAAAGAAATTTCTTTTGCAAAGCCTTGTTAAGGTTATAGGTTTTGGACACATTAACACACATACCATTGTTTCCTAAATAAATGATATCAAACACTCTTCATATGCTAGACAAAGTATACCTGTACAGTTAGTTGTGTTTCATGACTGATAAATTGTGCTAGCCACACAGTCCCACTGTGGGCAAGTGTTTACTAAGACATTGGAATTCTAATGGAGAAATAGGTCCTGAATGCTTCTTACATGGCCACCACTCCCTGGAGGCTTTCCCAGAAGACTGTGTCTCACAACTCACTCCTGGCACCCAGTGCTCCTCTGTTATGATGCAATCCCAATCATAGAGCATTCCCTGGACTGGAGTCCTGCATGACTGAATTGTCCTCCCTGACCCTCCTCATAATGAGGAAACCTACCCTGCACCTGCCGGATATGACACAATCTCAGCCCCAAACCCTTTCTCTCTCTCCTCTTCAGAATTTAGCCATTTCTTCTGATACTGGGTTTCCAAATGGAGCCAGATACTAGGTGTTCTAAGGTCCCACCACAATAACTGTTGAAATTGAAGTTGTGCTTCATTTTTCAGGTGTGGCATTGGCACAGGGAAAGTTGTAAAATAATAGAATGTAAATACAGAGGAGCAAAGTCAGCCAAGTTCTTCATGACTCAGAGTGGCACGTTCCTATATCAGCAAGTTGGTCTAAGTCAGCCTTCTTATCCGTAACAGGGAAGCCTGTGTTACGAGCCCTCAGGTCTCTTTTTGTTCTAGCTGAGGATCAAACCTAGGGCCTTGACCATGATAGGCAAGTGCTACCATTGGGCTACATCCCCAGCCCTGCCTTATTGACCCTATTCAGCTAATCATAAGAAGTATAGCTGATATCTGAAAAATGATTATCAGTTCATGCAGTTTTCAACATGTATTCTAAGACTGTGGCTAACAGAGGGGATAGGATCTAGAAGAGAAAGCACAACGTGGAAATATTTGTCTTGACTGATATGTGCAGAAGCTGGTCACTTAATTCTTACCCTGTGTCTTAATTTCTACCTCAGAAGCTGGAAGCAGCCACCATTGCTATTTTTTCTCCTCCAGGGATGTGGAGAATGCAGAGGGAAGAGCTCCTTAGGTGCCCAGGGCAGGGGAGGACTGGGTCAGGTTTGTCTGCTGAAGCTATGCTAGAGAAGCTTGCCTTTCTTTCTTTCTTTCTTTCTTTCTTTCTTTCTTTCTTTCTTGCTTTCTTCGTTTCTTTCTTTCTTTCTCCTTCCTTCCTTCCTTCCTTCCTTCCTTCCTTCCTTCCTTCTTTCCTTCCTTCCTTCCTTCCTTCTTTCCTTCCTTCCTTCCTTCCTTTCTCTCTCTCTCTTCCTTCCTTCCTTCTTTCCATATTTTGTTTATTATTTTTTATTCTTATTTATATGTGTTAGTATATTGACTGCATGTGTGTAAGTAAGCACACCAATGTGGTGCCATGCCCATGGAGGTCAGAAGAGGATCCATCAGAGCCCCTGGAACTGGAGTTACCTATGGTTGTTAGCCACCATGTGAGTCCTTGGAATTGAACCTGGGTCCTCTCAAAGAGCAGTCAGTGCTATTAATCACTGAAGCATCTCTCCAACCCCCTTCCCCCCAAGCTATTTCTTAGCCAAGACAGCAGGTGCCTCTTCAGCCTGGGGCCTTTATTTTAAAACCCTGTGACATCTTTTGCACTGTTCACCCTCCTTTCCACTAATGAAAAGCATGCATTTACCGCATTGTTTATTCATTCCTGCTTATTGTTTACTGGATCCAAAACATATTCAGTGGTTAAGAGCACTGGTTGCTCTTGAAGAGAGCCAAAGTATGGTTCCCAGTACCCACATGGCAGCTAACAGCCATTGTTGACTCCAATTCCAGGGAATCCAAGCCCTCTTCTGACCTCCACAGGCATTTCACGCAAATGGTGCACTTATGGACATGCAGGCAAAGCACTCATACACATAAAATAAAAATAAATAAAACAAAAACATACCCTAATGTTTTCAGTGAAGTCAAAGAGCCAATGAATTAGTAGTGTCTGTGTTCACTTCAGCCGTTGCTGAAACCAGAAATAACAATGATTTTTTTAAAATTTAAAGGAATTTTTTACTATGGCAAAACAAATTTTTTTTGGATACAACGTTTCCCTGTAGTTCCAGTTGGCCTGGAACTCGCTATATAGACTAGGCTGGCCTTGTTCTCACAGAGATCTGCCTGCCTCTGCCTCTTCCTCCTGAGTGCTGGGATTAAAGGCATGTGCCACCACACCTAGCTCAAAATACATATTTTATATTTTTCATAAGCATTGCAAATGTAAAGTTCATTATTATGCAGCAGATCTCCAGTATTTTTCCATTATGCAAAACAGAAACTCTGCTTATTAAACAATGCCTTTTCCTTCCCTTTCCCTGGCAACTAACCACCATGTAAGTGGAATCATACAGTATTTATCTTTTGTGACTGCTCTGTTTCACTTGATATACTGGTGTAAGTTTTATCCATATATGTGACAGGATTTTCTTCTTTTAGAGACAGTCATACTGCATTGCATGTTTGTACCACATTTATCTGCTCATTTGCCAAGGGATATTTAGGTTGCCTCGTTTCTCAGTATGAGAAACAATGATCCTCACTTCATAATAAGAGTGTTGGAGACTAGAGTACTGAGAGTGAGGTATTTATTTTCGTTTCTGCAGAAGCCAGGTGCCAGCCTGGACAGTTGGCAGAAATGGCTGGTGTACCAGTTAGATGCAAAACAGTGCTTTTTATATTCCTGGTCACATTTCCCTGCCCCCTGAATTCCTCATTGGCTGAGTTCTTCAGGGACGTTCAGTCTTTCCCACTTGCCTATCATAGTCCCCTCCCCTACTCCACATTCTCCTGGAACTGACATTCGGTCCTTCCTGTTTCATTTCATTCACATAGTAGATTGTAACTTTTCAACCCTAAGAAAACTTAACATCAGGTAAGCAGGCAGCAGCTGCTATCTAGGGAAGGTCTCATGTGCCTCCTGCTCATGATTCATTGATGACCTCTAAACGCACCACATACTGAAAATGGACCACAGTTACTTACTTCAGTCGTTGGCAATTGTGAATATTCTGCAGTAAACATGGGTGTGCTATCTTGCTGAGATTCCTTCTCAAGTCTTTTGGCTGTGTCCTCAGAAGTGGCATTGCTTGTCACATAGTAGCTGTGTTTTTAATTGTTTGAGGAACCTCCATACTGTTTCCTATAGCAGTTTGTATCCTTTTACATTCTTACTCATACTGAACAATTTTCCCATGTCCTCTTCTTTAAAACTTAAAAAAGTTTTTAATTGGTATATAATACATATACATACATATATATATATATATATATATATGGGGCACACTTACAACCATCCTATATAATGTGTAATAATTAAGTCATGGTAAGTGGCATTCTATTTCCTCAAATATCCGTCATTTCTATGTATTTCATATGCTATGTTCTATGTTTTCAAAAATTATGTTAGTGGATGTCAGAGTAACAGGTATTTTGGAGTGGCTGATGTGTGCTGGGTATTATTTTAAAAACTGGATATAGTGGAAAATGAAGGCTCTTATTTAAATATGTAATTCCGGTTCTTTTTCCAGGACTTAGTTTTGAACTAACATGTGTTAATTTTTTATTGGTAATTAAAAGAACACTGATGTAGTATAGTGAACTGTTACCTAAAAATTGAAGAAACATCTTGATCCTTAGGGTCAAGAGGTCACAGGGGCCTGGGGACACCTCCCCCAGGACACCTTCCCAGACCAAGAAGCAAGCCTATCCAGTACAAAGGTTAAGGGAGCTTTTAATGAAAGAGAATAAAGTAGAATAAAGTACTCCCTGGAGGAGTAGCACCGGGGCAGATAAAAGAATCCATTTGCCTGAGCCTTTGTCGTGGCAGCGTTTATTGAGGTATGAAAACTGTATTCTGTTTAGGATAACAAGAGCTTTAGGCTCAAAATCCATGTTCTGCCTTTTTGGACCACGTGCTCATGAGCAGTATTCGACAGTACCACCCAGAGCTACTACAGGAAACGAAAGGGAATTGCTTGCCTGAGCTATGTGATCTTGCAGCAGGGCACATGTGCAGCATCACTTGTAGAAACTCCAGCAGCAGTCGCTTCACCCTGTGGGGTAGTGGGGCCTGGTCAGGTTGTGGGGTCAGGTTGTGTGCCGTAGTTAGAGACAATAGCTAACCTCATTTTATTGCTGTGGGTTTACCTGCCCTGCGTTTCCAGGCCAAGAAGCTGTTTAATCATATTTTATTGCAAGTTAGTTTCATCTTTCAGTTTTGCAGTCAGTTAGAAGCTGTTTGGGGATTGACTTTATTTAATGAAGAGTAACAAGCTCCAAACCACTCTTTGGATTCATTTGTAGTTAAGCATGGCAGGCAGTTTGAATGTTGGTCCCTAAAAGGCCAGCGTTTGAAAGTTTCAAGTTGTTGTGTAGAAAATCTGCCTTCTCTTGATTCTCTAGTTCCTTGCCTACACCAACAATACTTGTAGCATAGCTGGTTAGGCTTAAAAGTACAGTTTGTGTTTGGGCAACAGGGAAAAGCTAGCAGGTGTTTTCTGAGACGCCCATAACTTTGGGTTAGCATCATGTTTTAACTGCCTGGGTTGATTGGTGTGGGCTAATAGATTCTGCAAGTGAGTACGCCCACTAGTTTTCAGGTTGTTTTGCAAAGTCTTAACTCTAGTATTAGGATGACTTCTTGCCTCTTTCAGTCCAACAGACTTGACTTTTTGAACCATTGGCTAACGCTTAAGTCCCAGATAACAGGTCCCAGTGCAATGTAGTATGAAGGAGTCGAGGGTCAGGAAAAGAAGTCTGTGGTAGGTTTCCACTTTGCTGTGGGTGAGAGGGGAGGGACATATTTGTTTTGTGTGCACTCTGGGGCCATTTGGGAACTTTTCAAATGAGGAACCATTGTCTTCATAATTATTTTATGATTTCCCATACTGCAGTAGTTGAGTGATGACATAAAAAATACAGCTCTCATTTTAATGTTGAGATAAGAAAGAGTTTATTTCAGAGCCAAATGTGAATGACCATGGCCCAGGAACACAAGCTTAGGTTACCCAAATTCCATTTTCCAACCTGGTAACAGTTCACAAAGCTTTTATAGTAACAGAACAAAGACAATTATCAATCAAGATAACTTTTCAAATACATTGATGGATGTAGCAGGTAATATCAAAGTGGGGAAATCTCTGGTATAGGCCTCAGATGCTATCTGATGACAGTCTTAGCTTTTGAGGTGGTGGAAGCTAAGGGATATGTTATTACATTCCCAAAGGACTTACCTAATAGTCACAAGAATGTTGGGTCATTTGTAGAGGGGGGTAATAAGTGGCTCTTTGAAGGGGACCAAGGTAGCCCAAAATAATTCATTAGGCACTGGACCTGCAGTGCTCCAACCTCTCCACTGATGTTCTGCTAATCACCTGTAAAGCTGCAGCTTCTCTCAAGGAAAGTCAATTCACATGAGTAGTTCATTATTTTTTCTTTTTACTTTTCTTTTCTTTTCTCATCTTCCTTCCTTCCTTCTTCCCTCCCTCCCTCCCTCCCTTTTTCCCTCCTAGCTCTAATCTCTATCTCTCTCCTTCCTTCCTTTCTTTCTTTCTTTCTTTCTTTCTTTCTTTCTTTCTTTCTTTCTTTCTTTCTTTCTTTCTTTCTTTTTCTTTCTTCCTGAATAACAACAAAGAAAGATGTCTGCCCCTTCTTTCCTGGTATCAAATCATTGTATTATTGTTGCCTGATAGGATGAATCTGATTACATGGCCGTATGATACCCTTGGGCCACAGTATCACAAGGAGATTCTTCAGGGGCAGAGAGCAGCTCAGGGAGCAATTACAGTCAGAGATTTAATTAAGGGACAAAGCTTGGAGCCTTTTTTGTCTTAGTCTGCAGTTACTGTGACGTTTTAGAAACAAAATGTATCTGAGACAAGAGATAACTTGGAAATGACACCAGGTCCTTCATGTGCTAAAACATATGCTTTAAAAAAGTGCTACTCTAAATCTGTGTTCTGAGAAAAAGCATTTTGGTTTGTGAAATTTCAGTTACTATGACAACCAGAGGCTGCAACCCACTGACTCCTGTTCATAAGGAAAAGAAGATGATGTTAATGGATGTAAACTTAAGAATCAGATTGAGCCTGGGATGTGTTTATTTGAGTGCCAGGCCCTCATTTTGTGGTTCAGAGGAAATAACTCTCATTACCCGACTCTTATCTGCCTTTTGGTGAATATCATTCAGTTATCTTTAACTAGATGAAGCTTCCTTACCTGATATCTGAAAGAAAACATACAAACAAGAACATCAGTTTGAATGGAAAATAGATTTTAAATAGTTTTGCTTACAACCTTAGGGTGAGGAATCTTGTTTTGCTCTGGTATTCAAATTCTGGAAAAAATGATGGTATGAAGGTTTCTGATTTAGAAGTTTTAGATCTTTTAAAGTTTATGTTTCCTTTATTGATTTTACTCAACACACCATAGCTTTTATTGAACCTTAGAAACTCTTCATGTGTAGGGACAACAGTTTATACCAGGTTTCAGGTGTTTTAGAAGAGGATAAATTAATCCAACAGTGGTCTCATATTTCAAGTTTCTCCAGAACAGAATTGCCCTCATTTCAGTAAATGACACTACCAAATCTAGTTGTTTAAGAAGCTCCAAACCCATGGTAATCATCAACAAATACTCCTGATTCTCACAGTATGCAGCAAGTCTACCTTCCCTCTCTGTTGCAGTATCTGCCATGCTAATTCAGATATAGTCATCTTTTGCCTATCACAAATCTGTACCTCTTAAAGAATCCATCACTCCTCATAATGTCTCCCTAGGCACCAACCCTTTAACATGTGGTCCTGTGGAGGACATTAAAAATCCAAGCTGTGGCAAGGACTGATCTGTGCTCTTTTGAAGATTCTGTTTCAGCTGGCAGAAGCTTTCATGGGGAGGAGTATGAGTAGACTTGAATGCTTGGCTTGCTTCTTAATATTGAGCATCATATTGTGTCCCTAAATTGGTCTAACAGTAGTCCAAACTAAGTGTAATAAAATATTTAAGGTTGAGCTGTAACTCAGTGGTAGAACACTTGTCTAGAATGTGTAAGACCCTGAGTTTAATCTATAGCACTAGAAAGACAAAAGATTGGAGGTCCATTTTATCTTAATTATAAAGTACTTTGAAATTGTGCCACTGAGGCCATTTTATGCTGTGTTTTGTGCCATACCTGTAGGACACTTGATGTGTGTGTGTGTGAGTGTACGTGTGTGTGTGTGTGTGAGTGTGTGTGTGTGTGTGTGTGTGTGTGTGTGGTGAGTGCAGGCGTATATGTGCCATGTGTGTGGGTCAGAGGACAACCTTGGGTGTTGGTCCTTGCTTTCCTTATTTGAGACAGGGTCTCTGTTGTTCTCCGCTGTATCCACCAGTCCATCTGGCTAGGAGCTTCTGGGGAATCCTCCTGCCTTCACCTCCTATCTCACCGTAGGAGCACTGAGATCACAGATGTACACTACTGATCCTGGCTTTATGTGGGTTCAGGGCGTTCAAATTCAGGTCCTCATGCCTGTGTGGCAAGAACTTTGCCCACTGAGCCATTGCCCCATTTCCCCACATGTAGGGTTTGTATTTTAAGGGAGCATGAAAAGACAAGGGTCAGATTTCTTAGAGAGTTTTGGCTTTATAGATTGAACTCGTTTAAAAATATTTTAAATTATTATTTAATTTTGCATGTACTTATAAGTACACCTGTGTCATGCAGTGTCTGCAGAAGTCAGAAGAGGGTGTCAAATTCTCTGGAACTGGAGTTACAGACAGTTGTTAACCACCATGGGGGTGCTGGGAATTGAACCCAGGTCCTCTTCAAGAGCAGCCAGTGCTCTTAACCACTGAGCCATCTCTCTAGCCCTGATTGAATTCTTTACAGTACCTTAAACTTAAATTTTGGATCCACAGAATATTTATATTTTATGTGCATGTGTTTTGCCTGAATGTATGTAAGTATGCCACATGCATGCAGTGTCCACAGAGGTCAGAAGAGCATGACAGATCCCCTGGAACTGGAGTTAGGGATGGTTGCTGACTGCCATATGGGTTCTGGGAACTCAACCTAGGTCCTCTCCAAGAGCAGCCTATGCTCCTAACTGCTGAGCCATCTCTCCAGGCCCAAATTTGGTCTATTGAAAAATCCAACATATTTAATCATGAAGAAAAATACTCATAAAGCATAAGTTTCCTTGTTACTTCTGGAGGTTTCTTGATGGCCTGGACCTCTGGGAGAACTGGCCCTGCCTGTGTGCTAGGCTGGACTTTAGCTGGTCATCAGAAGCTCATTAGGTGTCTGCTCACAGTCACGTGTGGACAGTCTCAGGCGTGTAGTAAATCTAGATGCTTGTGGGCAGGAAGGACTTTCCACTGATTTGCTGGTTTACTTACTTATTTTTTACAGTTTTATGTGCGAAATACTGATCCTGCACTTATTTGCAGTGACTCTGGGTGGTGGTGTGTAGAAGACTGAAGGTGGAAATTTACCCAGAAGTGCAGAGAATGGAGAGGTACTTAAATGTCTCTGGGTATATAAAGTTTGAGAAATCCATCCTCCTTAGACTCTTTATAGATATTATAAAAAGAAATGTGTTTGTGAAGGGTCTGCCCAAAGTAAAGAGTTGGTTTTTCATGAGAGTGGCAGAGACTATAGGATGTTCCTCAGTATTCTTTCCACCTCATTCCAAAACAATAGAAATCCCGAGTTTTAGATAGGCACATGGCTGCCCAGGATACAGGCAGGTCTTATGGCAGAGCTGGTCATGTGATTGACCACCTGGAGGCCTCCTGGAGTTTTAAAGGCAGTTGTTGCAGGTTGCCCTTTCCAGTATCTTCCTTTCTTCCACCTGTACCTGTCAAGCTGATGTGTTATACGGGAGCTCTAGTTTCTGCCTTGGACTACCAGGATGGGTCGGGTGTTTTGGAAACGGTAGCAATGAGCTAGAAAGATGCTGGAAATGTTCTCAGGAGCAAAGTCTCTATTACCTGGGGCAGGGGGGAACTCAAGTTTACCTGTGTCCTACTTTTTTATATAAGACAAAAGCACATCTTTGTTTGCTTAAGATATTATTTTGTATTTTGATAAATGTAGTGATTTAATGATACTGCCTTTGATGAAGGAGGAATTTTATAACTTCTAGGAAGCTTATTATAGTCCTTATTAATCCTTAAAGACAAAATGTTCATTTTTATTTTTTAAAGTATTTTTTGTCTGAGGAGATGGCTCAGTGGGTAAGAGCACTTGGCTGTGAAAACATGAGGACCTGAGTTTGAATCCCCAGTACCCACATAAAAGCCTTGTGGGTACATCTGTAACCCCAGTACTGGGGGACTAAGACAGATGGATTCCAAGAGATCTGTGACCAGCCAGCCTAGCTGAAAATGGTGAGTTTCTGGGGCTGGAGAGATGGCTCAGTGGTTAAGAACACTGACTATTCTTGTAGAAGACCTGGGTTCAAATCCCAGCACCCACATGACAGCTAACAACTGTCTGTAATTCCAGTCCCAGGGGATCCAACAGCCTCTTCTGATTCCACGGGCACTGCATGACACGGGTGCACTTACCTACATGCAGACAATATACGCATACACATAAAATAAAAATAATAAATAATAAATTAAAAAAGAAAATGGTGAGCTTCTGCTTCAGAGAGGGACCCTGTCTCAAGGCAGTGAAGATGGAGAGTGATACAGGAAGACCCCTAGTTCCCTGCTCTGCATGGGTGTACCCACTTGAACACTCATGTGCATGCAACACACACAAGCACATATGCACATAAATAAATAAATAAATAAATAAATAAATAAATAATCTTTGGTGCAAACTGTTTCAGTTTGCTATTGTCCTGTCCAAGTATTTGGAAACAGGAAACAATTAATCCTAACAATAGATCCTTGTGGAATATGAAAATTTTTTCATTTGCTTTAATTTTATTTGTTCATTCTTCTTTTCCTCTCTTAAAAAAATATTTTGTGTGCATGTGGTACTGGGAATGAGCCCTGGCTCTTGTACATGCTAGTCTTCCCACTAAGTCATACCCTGGCCTCCTGCTTTAATTTTATAGCTGTCAATCTGAAAATTTAGAGCTTAAAAATAGTTTTATTCTATGAAAAATATTCATAATCAGACTCTCTTTTACCCAAGAGAATTGGCTATGAGTTATAGTTATGCTTAGGACTTGTTATTAGTGGTTTATAACAAGCTTGCTTTTAGCAAAATGAATAAGCTGTCTCTTGAACTGTGAAAGGAGAGGTAGAGAGAATATACTTGTACTATAGAGAATTAGAAAATGGGCTTTATTTCTTTCATACACAAGAGTAATGGAGAAAAGGAGAGAGGGAGGGAGGGTAGGGGGGAGCGAGGGAAGGAGAGAAAGGGCCATTAGTGGGGATGGGGAGATATTGAGGCGGGGTGGGGGAGATATATCTCAAAGCAAGGCACTTTGTGTGTTTAATTGTGGCTGTGTTTCATGGCTTCCTGGGGGAGCAGCAGGCACATCCCAGGAAGGGAACAATATCAGATTCCTTTGGAGCATGAAATTGGGCTGGTGTCTGAGAGACCAGACACATTTCTGTGCCAGCTGTCTGTGTACTCGGGCTTACTCAGGACATTATACTCCATGCCAAGCAGTCACTTAAAAACAACCTTTAAGATCAATGTAATTAAGAAAGTTTAGGGATTCCCTTAATTTTGTATCTCACACCTCCAAAAACATACTGACAGACTCAGTAAAAACCTTTATTGAGATATCATTTACTTGCTGTATGATTCACCCCTTTAGAGTATACAGTTTAGTGGAGTTTTTCATCATATTCCAGAGTGGTGAAACCATTTTCACAATCAATTTTAGAGCATGTTCATTGCTCTAGAAAGACAACTCCTGTTCATTAGTATCTCCATCTTCTCCCATTTCTTTCTCCCTAGCCCTAGGCTATCACTAATGTAGTTTCTGTCTCTAAGGAATTTTTTTTGGATATGTATAAATGGAGCAGAATAATGTGTAGTCTTTTGTTACTGGCTTATTTACATAGTCTCATGTTTTTGAAGTTCATGTATGTTGTGGTATATATCAATGCTTCTTCTCTTTCTAAAGCTAAACAATATTCTACTGGCTGTATAAATTTCATTGTCTTTGTTCATCAGTTAATGAACATTTGGGTGTTTTTCCCTTTTGACTTATGAATAGTGCTGCTATGAATATTCTTGTACAAGTTTTTGTGGACATATTTTCATTTCTCTTGGGTATATATCAAGGAATGGAATTGCTGGATGTGGTAGACAGCAGAAAAATGCCTTTACCTCATCCTGCTCCAACGATGTCCATGCCCTAACCCTTTGAACCTATGATTATGTTATGTCACATGGTAATTGGATATGGTATTAAGATTGCTAACCAGTGCACTTTAAAATGGATTATTCTGGATAATCTGAGTGTATTTTCTAATGTAGTCAAAAAGAGAGGGTGGAAAAAAGGGTTGGGAAAGTGAGTCAGAGTGAAACTGTGGAAAATACGTGACCAGCCATTTGAAGATGGAAGGGTGCCACCAGCCAACAAGAATAGGTGCAGCTTCTAGAAACTGGGAAGTCAGGAAGTAAATATTCTCTCAAAGCTCTAAATGGAATATAGCCCAAATGGGACCTTCATTTCAGCCCATTGAGGTTCTTTTTTGTCTTTTGACTCCAAGAACTATAATGTTTTTATATTGTTTTCAGTCACCAACTTTTCAGTAATTAGTTACTGTAAAAATAGGAAACATAACTGGGTCATATGGTAACTATGTTAGTCTTCAAGGAACTGTCAGCCTCTCTCTTAAAGGGGCATCTTACCTTCCTAGCTGTGCATAAGGACCCAGTCCCACCCCACACTCAGCAACATTACTATCCATCTCTCTGAGCAGCCATTCTAGGGGGTGTGAAGCAGTATCACTTTCCTGGTGGCTTTGGTTTACATTTTCCTGATGGCTAGTGATATTAAGCAACTTTTCATGTGCTTACTGGCCATTTGTATATCCTCTTTGGAGAAGTGTCTAATCAAATCCCTTTGCTTATTTAAAACGGATAGTCTTTTTATTGAGTCCTTTATATTCTAGATACAAATACATCATCAGATATGGTCTGCAAACACTTCTATTTTATGGGTTGTATTTTCACTTTCTTCATGGTGTTGGATTTTAATTCTGATGAAGGCCAATTTTTTATCATTTCTTTTTCCATTAAAAATATTTGCACACATGATTTTCATTATGACATTTTCATAACATATATTTTGGTCATATTCACCCTATTACCCTTTCTTGTACCCCTCTAATTCCTGCTGACCTCCTTCCCAACCAATTCCTTCTCATT
>NW_008345995.1:90138-102077 GCF_000622305.1 Nannospalax galili | reverse complement strand
GAGAGAGAGAGAGAGAGAGAGAGAGAGAGAGAGAGAAAGAGAGAGAGACCTAATGAGTTTAATTAAGGTTGCCTACATGAACATGGGTGAGGGTTATTTACAAGAGTCTGGGTAACTTACCTGTGGCCATACCACCACTGAAGAAAATGCCTTTATTACATCTTGTGTTATTTGTTCCCTTGGTGTCATACCTAAGAAACCATTGCTTAGTATATAATCACAAAGATGTATGCCTAGTCTGACTGATGTTTAAAGAATTTCTTTATATGCCTGAGGCACCGTGGAAGGGGCAGGGTTTAGAGGTGAAGACTCAATTCCTATCCAAGAATATTCAGGCTAGTGATATGAAGGCGAAGAGACAACATAGAATGGATTGGTGGAGAATTAGGCTAGTGTAACTCAGAGGCAGAGTCTTTCATTCTGCCTAGGAGAGACAGGAAGGCTTGCTTCACAGAAGGGGTGGGTCTAGAATCTTAAAGGATGAGGTGTCTCGCAGGTAGAGTGCAGTTAGGGAAGTGAGGTACACCAAAAACAGATGCAGAAGCAAGGTGGGATGGAGCAGGGGAAGAGTAAGGGAAAGAGAGAGAGTATGTGAGGAAGAGAAAGAAATGGGGCAGGGGGAGAAAGGGAGCGAAGGAGGAGGAAGGGAGGGAGGTAGAGAGAGGTAGAGAGGGAGTAAGAATGATTGATTAAAGGAGCAGGACAGTCCACTCAGACCCTTGCATGCCATGTGTAGGGATTTGGGATAAAATACTGAGGGATGGAGGACATCATTGAAAGATGTAGAGCCTGTTAATATCATGGTCAACTTTACATTTTAGGCTGAAGTTGGAGTAGCCAGTGTGGGATACGAGGCAGAGGGAGGAGAGGTAGAGGACCGTGGATGGTTGAGAGAGTTTTGTACAACTGAAAGTGAAACAATCAAGAAGCCATAGCAGAGAAGAGGGGTAGTTTGAAGAGATTTAGAGGAGATAATTAAATCTATAGGACTTGGCCAGATAGGGAAAAAGCAACAGCTTGAGAAAATGCTGGATATCTGGGCCACTGAGCGGGTGGGAAGAAAGGCCATTTATGACCCTGGGAGCCTCTGAGGCAGGAATATTAGGGCACATAGGGAAGTGGGTTTTTGTTTGTCTGTTTTGTAGTGCTAGGCATGAAACTCAAGCCTCCATGCTAGACAGAAACTTAACTAAACATGCTGGACTCTTTTCCCCCCTCAAGTCCTACCAACAATGTTTTTGTTTGTCTGTTTCTTTGAGACAGGGTCTCCCTGTAACCACAGCTGGTCTGGAACTCACTGTGTAGACCAGGTGGGCCTCAATCTCACAGAGATTCACCTGCCTTTAGCACCTGAGTACTGGGATTAAAGGCATGTGTCACTATGCCTGTCTTAACAATATTTTTAAACATATTTTGCTGTTTGTTGAAGTGCTTGTGAGATATCAATCCCATAGGAAATATCCTATAGGCAATATGGAGTTAAGTAGAGGGGTCTGGGCTGGACAGAAACATATGGAGTCAACTGCAGGTAGATTTAGCTGAAGTTGTGGATAGGGCTGGCCATTAGTACAAGAAGAGAGTTAAGGATAGAAATGTCTTCTGAGGAAACAGGTATGGAAGAGGAAACCATTACTGGAGATGCAGGGGAAAGAATCTTCATCTGCTATGGCTTGGCCATGGAACCCAACTAGCTCTCAGTTTCCACTGGGTGCTTTTGATACCTTGGAGCAACCACAACCCAGGCTTCCGTGGTTCCCCAATGCCTTATTCTAACCTTAAACCGGAAAGAAAGATTTCAATTTGAAATGACTCTATATTAGCTTAATTGATTTAAAAGTTTCACAAATACTGCTCTTTGATCTTGAAGTGTTTCTCCATGGGGCCTAGCAGAGGCATTTGCTTATACTGATGCTGGCAGCAGCTGCCATCTGCCTGTCCTTTTTAGTAGCTCTGTGTGTATATTCTCCTGGGTGAGGCGCTGTGCCCCTGCCATTGCTTTATTTTTGTAATCCTTTCATACTCTAACATTTCTTGAATTGGACTGTGTATTACAATTCAGATGTTATTTAAACGAACTGACTATCCTGCAATTGAGAAAGCAGCATTACACTTTAAATCTGTCATCTGTGGACCTTTTTGCCTTTTCTAGTTTACAGAGTAGCAGCCATTGACATTTAGCACACAGAGTGGAGCCATGTCTTCATTGGCACCTTGTCTGCTGACTGATTTTATTTCCCCTAAGTCATCCTGTCTACTGGTGATACTAAGCCTCTTGCTATTCTTTGTCTGTGCTGCATGACCTACCTGCCTGGCTGGGGCACTCCCTCTTCCAATCCTGCCTCTCTCAGGTGAACCGGGGCCTCCTTCTAAAACTCTGTACGAGTGTATCTTCTGGTGCCCTCATTCCATTCCAAACAGTTATACCCTCCTTTCTCTCTGTTCCCCAAGTACCCAGATATTCCTCTATCAGATGTCTGGTAACTCGTTTGTCCCACTCGTTTGTCAGCTCCTTGAGATTTTTGTCTTGTTTAGTGTGGAAAACCCGGTATTTAGCTCACAGCCTTTCAGTCTAGTAACTCAACAAAAGGTTGTTGAGCAACTTTTTTCTTGCTATTATCATATGCACAGTTCATTGTTTTATTTTTAAATAAATATTTAAAATACCCCCCTTGTCTTACTGTCTTACTTACCAGGCTAGTCTCAAGCCTGCAGACTACTCCTGCCTCAGCCTCCCAAGTACTGGGAATATAGGTACATACCACCACTCCCAGCAAAACTGCAATTAAAAATCAGAAAAAAGGTTAAATTGATATCATCTCAGCAATGTGTATTTTCTTCTTAGCAACTGCCTTAGTAAAATACACTGATGACTAGAATTCTTATTGCTGTCTATGCCAGCAGCAATAGCAAGATTTATCTGACTGGTTGTGAGCATATATAATCATAGTAATACGGGCGTCTATCAAGAATATACAAAGTTGGGGGCTGGAGAGATGGCTCAGCAGTTTAGAGCTCTAACTGCTCTTGCAGAGGACCTGGGTTCGATTCCCAGCACCCACATGGCAGCTATGAACTGTCCTTAACTCTAGTTCCAGGGGAATCTGAAGCCTTCTTCTGATCTCTGCAGCATTGCACGACACTGGTGCACTCACATGCAGGCAATACACTCGTGCACATAAAATAAAAAAATAAATAAATAAAATTTAAAAAAAAGAATATAAAAGTTGATGCCAGATGTGGTGGTACATGCATAGATAGTGAGAACTTCATTCGTAGAAAACAAAAGAGAAAGAGAGAAAATGTACAAAGATACAAAATAGAGTTGTCCCAGACAGAGAAGATAAAGTCCACTGCTCAGTTAGAATCGATCACAGTTGTCTTTGTGTGAACATTGCAGCCTTCTGTGTTTAACAACTAAGAAAAGCTAGTCAGGAAGCTCACATGATACCAGCCCAGGAGCCAGGTGTCCTCTTTGGGGCAGACTTCCATCTCTTTCCTCTTCAGAGAGAAAGGGCAAGGGTTGACAGATGGGTCAACTTTGGCCTATGGGGGATGTTTGAGGTTTTCATATTACAGCTCTAAAGCCAGGTAGCCAGGTTTTCAGTGGCATTGGGGCAGTGTTAATACAGTCAAAGCAATAAATGTGAATGTTTTATAACAGAGAAAGTAGTCAAACAAATAAGAACCAACAGAGTTGCCTTAGCTATTTTTATTTTGTTTGAATTCAGATTCTGAAAAGCCACTTATGCCTGCAGATCCTTTGTGGGAATGTTGCAAGCCCACCTTCTGTCCCAGGATGGCTCTCTTTCCCATCAGGTGCCAGCAGCCTCGCTGGGCAGGGCTGTCCTGGAATCTACCCAGGCCACAGAAGCTACTTACATCCTATGTGTACCTCTCCCACGAGGACCTCTGGTGTTCTGTCTGCTTTTGTGGCTTCCTTAAGTCTAATTAGGAACAGATCCATCCCACCCAAGTCCAGTGGTCTCTGTCAACACATCGTTAACCCTTGTTCTCAGCATCAGGGGTGGCATTGTTGGGTGATTCTTTCGGAAGAGGCCATGTCGTGCTATGGTTACATCCCAGGCTCTGGAGTTCCATTGCCTGCCTTTCCATTCTAGCTCCACTAACAAGAAATGTTTCTTATTTTTGACTGTGGGCAAACCATTAGCATCTCAGCACTCAGCTTTCTTATCTGTAAACTGGAGTCAAACCATACCTATTTCATGGCTTTTAGCAGAGATCATACGATACATGTAAGATTTAGGAAGCTGGTAGTTGCTTTCTAAATACTGTGTATTTCTTACATCAGCGTTACATTTGTTCATGTTCCAGTAACCCGGGCTAGACAGATAGGACAATATAGAAGGTTGAGGGAACGAAGTGTTGTTGTATACTCATCCAGGTCAAAGAATCTGTACTGTCAGGTTCAAATCCTGGAGGAAGCTGTGGTAGTAGTTCATTTCCAGTGCTTTGTCCTTTGGGCAGGCCAGTGTCTCACTAAACTTTTGTGTGTGTGTGAGAGAGAGAGTGTGTGTGTGTGCATGTGCGCGTGTGCATGTGTGTGTCTGCACGCACGGATGTGTGTGTGCGTGTGGAGGATAGAAGTTGACAACTGTATGTTTTCCACAATCTCTCCCTATCTTATTTTTTGAGGTAGAGTTTCTCAGTGAATCTGGAGTTTGCTGACTTGGGTAGACTCTCTGGCCAACAAACTCCAGGGATCCTTGTCTCTGCTTCCCCATCACTAGGATTACAGGCATACACTGCCACACCTGACTTTCTCATATGAGTACTGGGGCTGGAACTCAGGTCCTAGTGCTTGTGCAGCAAGCACTTTACTGACTGAGCCATCTCCCCAGCCTCTCCTTAGAACTCTTTATTGATTCTCTAGGTACAAATCATAACGAGAGCAGGCCTTTTATTCTTTGTTCATTTTTATTAGAGCCGGAAAATCACAGTTTTCAGATTACTTAGTCTGTTTTCGTAATGAGTTTTGGGAAACGGTGTCTGGTACCTTCAGTTCCTGCTGGGCTGGTTACACTCTCAGCTGTTTCCCACCCTTTCATGGTCACTGTTGGCTGCCCTTCCTGTTGGGAGATGGCTAGCTCAATGCTTATGCTAGTCCCTAAGGACCAGTATCCTTGGGAGTGCTAGCCTGAAACAGAGATAAGCAGCAAGAAATGTGGCGGCTCCTCGCCATCAGTGCCTCTTTTGGTTCTCCTTTCCAGATGAGGTATTAGAGTCAGCAAAGTACAGAGTCAGGGCAGGGCTGGAGGTGAGGAGTGGTAGGTATAGAACAACATGTGGCCTGAATGGAGGCTGTGGGGTGTATGGGACACAGGGACAGTGGACTTTCCTCCTACCTCCAGCACAGACATTTACCTTCCTAGACTGTTTCTGTCAGCTTGCTGTCACAGCTGGAAAGCAATAAAAACATTGTCTCTAGGTGTCGAGGGCTCCAAAATAACTCCCAAGAATATTTGTATTTTAACAACGGATTCAGAGAAATTAACTCCTGTTGGGCTTGGTGGCACACACCCAGCACTCTGGAGGCAAAAGCAGGAGGACAGAAGCAAGGTTGAGGCCAACTTTGCCTCTCTACAAGTCCTAGACTGCATGAGCTACACTACAATATCCAGTATCAAACAAGAAAGAAAGTGAAGGGGGGGAGGGAGGAAGAGAGGGAGGGAAGGGGCAGGAGAAAGGAAAGAGGAAAGGAACTCCTCAAAGTGATATTTTCTGAACTAGCTAGAAGAGCTGTATGTGCGGTGAGTGGGTGTGTGTATACAAACATATTTTCCCTTTCTCTTCTTCAGTTTAGAAACAAATGACATCATAGGTTCCTTATGCCATCTCCAATTCCACTTTGTTTGGAGTAATCAGTGTTGACAGCCTGGGATGTAGTCTTCCACATGGTTCTTTATTTTCCCATCAGGACATGCCACTATTTGTCCTGATGATGGACATGTGGAGTGGGAGTGACTGCCAGCAAATACATTTGAACATGAAATTTTATGTATTGATTTTGTTTATTTGCAGGATAGTCTTTTAAAACTAAGATTGTTTGGGGCTGGAGAGATGGATAGCTTGGTAAATAAAGCATTTACCACACAAGCATGAGGACCAGAGTTAACATCCTCAGAACCCACATAAAAGTCAGGCAGATATGGTGGCCCACCTGTAATCCCAATGCTCAGGAGGCATAAACAGAAGATCTAGCTGGTTATCTAGACCACCTGGAATTGATGAGCTCTCAGTTCAGTGAGAGACCCTGCCTCAATAAATAAAGTGGAGCGTGATCAAGGAAGATACCAAGTGTCAATTTTGGGCCTCCATATGCATGCATACACATGCAGGTACACCTACACACATATGAAAACACTACACACACACACACACACACACACACACACACACACACACAAAGGACTGTTCAAGGCACATGCATCTCACAGATGTTGCTAGGTTTCTTTCCTGACATCTGTAGCAATCCACTTGCTGACCCAAAACATAAAAGGATACTCTGTCTCCATACTCTTTAATACTAGATATTGCCAATTTTATTTTGGTTTTGTCAAGTAGTGTTTTCTCTCTTTTATTTTAATTTGCATTTTTCCATTAAAATTAAATTAAAATGGGTCAGTCCATTTTGGATGCTGACTCTCATGGCACACTTTGGCATATCTTTCCAGCCAGGCCTCTGCTGACTTCTGTTTCCTCCAGGCCAGAGCTGAAGCACTAGCTTCACTGAGCTTGATGGCTTTTAATCATCGTGGCTGTGATATGCTGTATGGATTTAAAACCATCAAAAAGATGGATTCCAAGCAAATGCCATTTGGTAAGCGTTCTATCACTGAACAGTGCCCTCAGCCCAGAAGCAAATGCCATTTGGAAATGTTACACGAATGAGAAGGAAAGAGTGGCAGATGCATGTGCAGGGTTGTTAGGGGTTTCTGGCTTTACACAGCTTGCTGCAGGGATGGCCCTGTGGGACTGTACCTTGCTGTGCCCTGTGCTATGTAGGGATGTAGAGTCAGTGGTAACCCTCTGCTAACATCGTAACAGAGAGGTGTACGTAGAAGAAACTCAGGAAGCATATTAGAGAGAAGCACAGCTGGGGAGCAACTAGGGTGGGATGTTACATTAGAGAGAGAGAGGGGGACATGAGGAAGAACTGGGTGGCATGTTACATTAGAGAGAAGACATGAGGAACTCAGGATGTTACTTTAGAGAAAGGGCATGTGGGAGGAACTCAGGTAGCATGTTACTTTAGAGAGAGGCTGTTGTGGAGACCTGAGGACCCTCTTGTGTCACATGTCTCCCCAGTGTTTTTCCCACCCTCTCATAAAACAGGGTATATGATGCTCCTGGGTGTTTCCCTTTTCTAAGGATGTTTCTAACTTTTGAGCTGGTTTTCTCTCTGCCCCTTGTTCTGCTATGTTCCATGAGCCTTTGGTGTAGAAGTTCAACTGTAGATGTCTTACCCAGTACTTGGCATCTCTCAGACATATATTCTCTGTGTCTGATGAGTTGTGGCATTCTGCAGTAGCCTCCATCTGTTGCAAAAAAAGAATCTTCTTTGATGAGTGCTGTACAGTATGCTTGTCTCTAAATATGAGGATCCATATTTAGCATATGGTAAGAAATTTCATTTGTCTAGAGATATGAAAGAGAGAGTTTTCTCTAGGAGCTATGTCCTCTCCTGCCATGTGTATTTGGCTGAGTTTACAGTGCCACCCATGAGTTCATTCCCATTGAGAGGGCTTTAAGTCCAATTCGATAGTTGTTGATTGACCCCCCTACTCCAGATAACAGTGCCACTACTGCACCAGTCGTTATGGTTATTAGGATTTAAGGCTGGCTTGGACAATTGATTGTTTTCTTCCTTGGCAGTTTGCATATTATCACCTAACATTATGATAGCTAAACTTTGGGGAGAAGGCTTCCAGGTCAATTCACACTCCAATGCTCCGAGTCTTGTACATAAAGCATGTCCTGTCTTCAGCATTAGGGTCTTATCTACTAGTTTTGGGAGATAACCAAGAGGTTTGGCAGTAGCCTGTGCTATTTTGGGAGTTTCCTGGACCACTCTCACCAACCACTCAAAGGGAGGTCTTTTCTGTCTGGCACTGTGTTCTTTGCCAAGCAGTTCCCAGGTGTACACATGCACTAAGTTTAGACACTGTTTGAACATTTCTTATGGGGTTTTGGGGGCATCACACTTCCCTCTGGGTTTCCTAGCATCCAAGATTCATTCATCTCTACTCTTTTTCCTCCCATCCAGCCTCCCTCTTCCATCCCCAGTCCCAGCACCCCCATTATCCCTACCCTCTCCCCAATAAAAACACACCTCCCACCATCCCCCTCTCCTGACTCTCCCCCCACCCATGACCCCTTGCATGTCCCTTCCTCCTCTCCTCCCTGCTGAACACTCCCACTTTCCACACTTCTCAGCCAGGTAACATTTGTTCCCTATTAGCCCCCTCTTTCCAGTTCTTTCTTTTCCTTTATTACCTGGCTCCTGGTGTTATATCAAAATTTACTCACATATAAGGGATTGGTACTACAATCCACAAATGAGGGAGAACATACATCACTTGCTTTTCTGCATTTGTGTTCTTCACTTAGTATAACACTCTCTAGCTCCATCCATTTACCTGAAAATTTCATAATTTCACCTTTTCTTACTGCTTAGAACTCTATTATATAAATGTACCACATTTTAGTTACTCATTCATAAGTTGAGGGACATTTAGGTTGTTTCCATTTCTTAGCTATTGTGAAGAGAGAAGTAATAAACATGGATGTGCAGGTATCTCTACAGTAGGATGAGTTATTTGGGTGCATGCCAAGGAGTAGTATGGTAGGTTCATTTTCAGTTTTTTGAGAGTTCTCCACACTGTTTTCCATAGAAGTTGCACAAGTTTGCATTCTCACCAGCAGTGAATGAGTGTTGCTCTTTCTCCACATCCTCTCCAGCATTTGGAGTCTTTCATTCTTTTGATCTTAACTAGTTTGACTGGAGTAAGATGGAATCTTAAAGTGGTTTTTATCTGCATTTCTTTAATTACTAAGGATGTTGAGCACTTTTTAAGGTGCTTCTTAGTCATTTTTATTTCTTCATTTGAAAACTCTCTCTACATCTATAGCACATCTTTTTATTGGGTCATTCATTTTCTTGTTTCTTTGTATATCCTTGATATTAATCCTGTGATGGATGTGTAGCTAGTAAAGGTTTTCTCCCACTCAGTGGGTTTCCTCTTCCCTTCCTTGATTGTTTCTTTTGCTGTATAGAAACTTTGTAGTTTAATAAGGTCCCACTTACTGATTGTTAAGCTTAATGCCTGAGCAACTGATGTCTGATTTAGAAAGTCCTTTTCTATGTCTATATCTTGGAGGGTAGTGCCTATGTTTTCTTCTAGCAGCTTCCGAGTTTCAGGTTTTATATTGAGGTTTTTGATCCATTTGGAGTTGAATTTTGTGCAGGGTGAAAGATAAGGGGTCAATTTCATTCTTCTGCAGGTGGAGATCCACTTTTGCCAGCTTTGAAGATGCTGTCTTTCCTCCATTGTGTGTTCTTGGCACCTTTGTCAAATATCAGGTGGCTGAAATTGCATATACTCATATTTGCGTCTTCTGTTCCATTGATCTATGTGTCTATTTTTGGGTCAGTACTAGGTGGTTTTTATGACTATAGCTCTGTAATATAATCTGAGATCTGGTATGGTGATTCCCCCACCCCCACCCCAACATTATTTTTTTTTGCTCAAGATTGCTTTGGCTATTTGCGATCTTTTGTAATTCCACATGAATTTTGGTATGATTTTTTTCAAGCTCCATGAAGAATGTCATGGGTATTTTGATTGGCATTGTAGTGAATCTATAAATTGCTTTTGGTAAGATGGTCATTTTCACAAGATTGAGTCTACCAATCAATGAGCATGGTAGGTCTTTCCATCTCCTAGTGTCTTCCTCTATCTCTTTCTTTAGAGATTTGAAATTTTCACTGTAGAGCTCTTTAATATCTTTGGTTAGGTTTATTCCTAAATATTTTATTTTTTGAAGCTATTGTGAATGTGAGTTTCCTCGAATGCTTTTTCTGATTGATTGTTATTGGTATATAGAAAGACTACTGATTTTTGTAATTTGATTTTGTAAGCTGCCATTTTACTGAAAGTATTAATCATTTCTAACAGTTTTCTAGTGAAATTTTTGGGATCTCTTATGTATAATATACCATCTGCAAATAGAGATAATTTAACCTCTTCTTTTCCAATTAGTACTCCTTTAATTTCCTTCTCTTATCTTACTGCTCTTGCAAGAGTTTCAAGCATATATTGAAAAGGAGTGGAGATAGTGTTAATGGAAATGCTTCCATTTTTCCCCCCGTTTAGAATGATGTAGGCTACAGATTTGTTGTATATAGCTTTTATTATGTTGAGGTATGTTCCCTCCATATCAATTCCTTCTAGGACTTTTAACATGAATGCATGTTGGATTTTGTCAAAGGCCTTTTCTGCATCTATTGAGATGACCATGTGGCTTTAAGTCCATTTATATGTTTTATTACATTTATTGACTTACATGTATTGAACCATTCTTGCATCTCTGGAATAAAGCTGACTTGATCATGGTGGATAGTCTTTTTGATGTGTGTTTGTATGTGGTTTGTGAGTATTTTGTTGAGTATCTTTGCATCTATGTTCATTAAGGATATGGGTCTACAGTTTCCTTTTTTGTGGTATCTTTACCTGAGTTTAGTATTAGAGTGATATTGGCTTCATAGAAGGAGTTTAGGAGTTCTCTCTCTGTTTCTATGTTTTTGAATAATTTAAGCAGTATTAGTTGTAGATCTTCTTTGGATGTCTGGAAGAATTCTGCTGTGAATCCATCTGGGCCTGGACTGTTTTTAGTTGGGAGGTTTTGTATTACTGTTTCAACTTCTTTATTTGTTATGGATGTTTAAGCTGTTGATCTCTTCTTCATTTAACTTTGGTGGTGTCCATGAATTTAGAAATTCATCCATTCCTTTAGATTTTCGAATTTAATGGAGTATATATTTTTAAATTTTTTTTATTTATTTAATAACCATATAATTAGAAGAGGCATTTCATTACAACAGCATTGACATCTTCAATAACAATTTTCAGAGCTAAGATGCTTCTATTTCAAAATTGGCTGTAAATTATTAGGTTTACAGTTGAATTAATACAGTTATACAATATTGTACTCCATATAAACCCTATAAGACATAAAATTAAATGAGGTTTTAAACTTTGAAAAAGATCTCCATTTCATTATTACAATATACAATTTCATACAGAAAAAATCATTTTTAATACAATTGACACTAAGATGCATATACGTTTCTAATCTCTATATATCTGATTATTACTAGTCACAGTCAGTTACTTTCTGAGCTCCTTGGCATCTGAGCATGGATATAAAGTCATCAGGTAGATTTCAGTGGTAATGTTTTTCACATCTACTAATTATTAAGGAGCAAATTTTTATGCTTTGAAGAATTTTTTTTATACAAACACTTCCTGGGTAGCACCCTCCCATAGCCTCCCTCCCCCCACTAGAGCCATTATACTCTGATATCCCTGCTACTTTCTGCTGTGTTGTCATCACCACCAGCCATTCCCCACTACTTGCCCTTCTGGTGAATCTAGTCAGCCTATCTAGAGGTTTTTGTTTTAGGAGGGTCAGCTGTTCCTCACCTAGCATTAATCAGTTGTCAATATTCCTTTAGATAAGATTGGGGTCTGCTGTTCAATTTCCTAGGTCTATGTTGGGTTACTATCTGGGAATCCCTTTGGTCAGCCTGGCCATCAACTCAAAAGAAGGTATCACCTGTCTGGCATTGTTGCCTGTTATGTAGCCTTTAGCTATACATATGGACTCTTATGAAATTATATTGGCCCCTTTAATCTTTG
>NW_008345995.1:81304-82090 GCF_000622305.1 Nannospalax galili | reverse complement strand
CTTTGGAACAGAGTATGTTGCTAAGAGGCCCAAGGACATTTTGACTTTTAGACAAGAAACTGGCTACTTTTCTTTGGAGTCTTTTTACCTCTTTGGAGTCTTTTTACCCTAACTGCGTAGCAAATTCCTACCTCCTATTCTTATCACACCATCCTCTGATGTGGGCTTACCCAAATTGCCAATAGGGAATAGGGATGCAGACCACTCTGGCTTCTTCCATTCTGAACAGGGATACAGGGTGAGGCAATTGGGGTACCCCTTCAGTGAGTCTAACTTTGGTGGTTCCCATGATCTTAGATATCCATCCATTTCTTTTAGATTTTCAAATTTAGTAGAGTGTAGGTTTTTAAAATATTCCCTTATTATGTTCTGGATCTTTTTGGTGTCTGTTATGATGTTTCCCCTTTCATCTCTGATTTTGTTGATTTGGAGGTGTTCTTTCTTTTGGTTAACTGAGCTAGTGGTCTCTCAATCTTGTTTATCTTTTCAAAGAACCATCTCTTGGATTCTTTGATTTTTGTATTGTTTTCTTTGTTTCCAGTTCATTAATTTCTGCCCTGATTTTTGTTGTTTCTTCTTGTCTCCTGGCTTTGGGTTTTGTTTGCTGTTGCTTTTTAATTGTGTTGAGTTGCAGTGTTAAGTCATTTATTTGTGTGCTTTCCGATTTTTTGATGAAGGCACATAGAGCTATAAACTTCCCTCTAAGACCCGCTTTCAGCGTGTCCCAGAGGTTTTGTTGTGTTGTAGTGTCCTTTTCATTTAAGTCCAAGAATATTTTATTTCTTT
>NW_008345995.1:59755-80323 GCF_000622305.1 Nannospalax galili | reverse complement strand
AAGATTTTTCTTTCCCCTTCGACTATAATAGACATTTTGCCTGGGTATAGTAATCTGGGTTGGCATCTGTGGTCATTTAAAACTGGGAATAATTTGATCCAGGCTCTTCTGGCTTTCATGGTTTTCACTGAAAAGTCAGCTGTAATCCTAATGGGTTTTCCTTTATATGTGACTTGTTGTTTCTCTTTTGCAGCTTGCAGAAAGAGCATGGCAGGTGGTGCAGGCCCAGGGAAGCAGAGGGGGAGGTGAAGGCGGGTCCAGGTCCAGAAGCATTGCTCTGGGAGTGGGCGGGGCAGAGAAGGCACTTTGGGTAGTTCTGGATGAAAAGGATCAGGAAGCAGTATTGGTTCCCAGGTGTCTCATGGCCCAAAACAAGGAATGGGTCAGGGCCCAAACTCGGAGGAGAGAACTGTGGGGGAGATGAGATGGTGGATGCGGCTGGGGGAGTCAAGGCGCAGAGGGCACAATGAACTTACCCCCCCCCCCCCCCCCGGAGAGAGGCCTTCAGGTAGGAGAGAGGCCTGTGGCAGGTGGTGTAGGCCCAGGGAAGCAGAAGAGGTGAGGGCCAGGCCAGGCCCAGATGCAGTGCTCCTGGGGTCCAGAGAAGGCTCTTGTTGGTCTGGATGAAAAGAATCAGGAAGCAGTATTGGTTTCCGAGGTGTATGGTGCCCCCAAACAAGGAATGGGGCAGGGCTCAAACTCGGAGGAGAGAACAGTGGGGGAGATGAGAGGGTGAATGGGGCTGGGGGAGTCAAGGCACAGAGGGCGCCATGGACTTTCCCTGGAGAGAGGCCTGCGGGTGGGAGAGAGCTGGAGTATAGATTTTTAAAGCATTCCTTTACAATGTTCTGGATCTTTTGGGTGACTGTTGTGATGTTTCCCCTTTTGTCTCTGATTTTGTTGATTTGGATTTGTTCTCTCTTTTGCTTAACTGGGCTAAGGATCTGTCTGCCTTGTTTAACCTTTGGAAGAACCAGCTCTTAGATTTCATTGATTTTTTTAAATTGATTTTTTTGTATTGTTTTCTTTGTTTCTATTTCATTAATTTCTGCTCTGATTTTTATTATTTATTCTCATCTACAAGGCTTGGGTTCAGTTTGTTCTTACCTTTCCAGAGTCTTGAGTTGTACTGTTACATCATTTACATATGTTCTTTCTGATTTTTTTTTAATTTAGGCACTAAGAGCTATAAGCTTCCCTCTTAGGACTGCTTTTAAGGTGTCCCAGATGTTTTTTTGTGTTGCGGTCTCATTTTCATTTAGTTCCAGGAATACTTTAATTTCTTTTTAAATTTCTTCTTTGACCTATTCATCATTCAGGAGTGTGTTGTTTAATCTTCATGAATTCATGTATTTACTAAAGCTTCTTTTTCTGTTGAGTATAAGCTTTATTGCACTGTGGTCTGATAGAAGGCATGGAATTATTTCACTTTTTTGGTATTTGTTGAGATTTGTTTTGTGTCCCAGAATATGGTTAATTTTCAAAAAAATGTGTATGGCTGCTGAGTAGAAAGTATATTCTTTGGTGGTTGGGTGGAATATTCTGTAGATGTCTGTTAGGTTCATTTGTTGTATGGTATTATTTAATTCAGATGTCTCTCTGTTTATTCTTTGTCCAGTTGACCTATCTGTTGAAGATAGTGAGGTATTAAAGTCATCTGTTATTACTGGGGTTAGTCTCTGTTTTATAGTCCTGGAGTACTGTTTTAATGAAATTAGGTGCTCCAGAGTTTGGTGCATATATGTTCATGATTGTCATATCTTCTTGGTCAATTGTTCCTTTGATTAGATTGAAGTAACCCTCTTTATCTCTTCTGATTAGTTTTAATTTGAAGTATATTTTGTCAGATATTAGAATTGCAACACCTGCTTGCTTCTTAGAGCCATTTGCTTGGAATATTTTTTCCGTTCTTTCATCCTAAGGTAGTGTCCATCCTTGAAGGTAAGATGAGTTTCTTGAAGACAACAAAAAGGTGGGTTTTCTTACTTGATACATTCAACTAGCCTGTGTCTTTTGATAGGGGATTTGAGGCCATTGATATTTAGGGTTATTATTGAAAATGTGTATTAGATACTGTCATTTTAATTTCTTTGTGTTTGTGTTTCCATTATTATACCTTTCTTTGTTTTTTTCTGTAGCCTCTTGGGTATGCTCATTCCTTTCTTCAGTCCTTTGTATTGCTTTGTGTATTCTCTGTAGGGCTGGTTTGGTGGACATGAATTCTTTCAGCCTTATTCGTGTCATGAAAAATTTTCCATTCCACTTCAACCATGATAGATAATTTTGCTGGATAAAGTATCTGGGGTTGGCCTCCATGGTTGTTTAGAACTGGGAATGCTTTGATCCAGGCTCTTCTTGCTTTCATAGTTTACATTGAAAAGTCAGCTCTAATTCTGATGGGTTTTCCTTTATATGTAACTTATTTTTCTCTAGCAGCTTATAGTATCCTCTCTCTTTTCTGTACATTTAATGTTTTTACTATGATATGCTGTGGGGAGTTTCTGTTCTGTTCATATCTAAGTGGTGTTTTATGTGTTTCTTGAATCTCTCTAGGTAAGTCTTTCCTTAATTTAGGGAAGTTTTCTTTTATAATCTTGTTGGAGATCTGTTCAGTGCCATTGGCCTGAGATTCTTTTCCTTCCTGTATGCCAATAATACATAGATTTTGTTGTTTCATGGTGTCCCACATTTCCTGAGTATTCCATTCCTGTTTTTCTGAATTTTGCATGGTCTTTGCTTAAGGAATCTAGAGTGTCAACTTTATCATCCAGTCTTGATATTCTGTTTTACATTTCATTCATTCTACTCATGAAATTTTCTCCTGTTGTTTCTAATTGGTTTATTGGGTTTTTTAAATCCCCTATTCATTTATGTTTGGGTTTTCTCTACTATTTCTATCTCTTTTGTGACTTCACTTTTCAAGTCATGAAATGTTTTTGCTCTTTCGTTAAGCCCCATATTTGTATATTCTTGGGCTTCCATCACAAGTTTATGCCTTTCCTCTTTGAGTTGTTTGTCCGTGTTTTCTTTAAGTTCTTTGATCATGTTTATGATTGTTCTTTTAAATTCTATATCCTGAGGCTCCTCAGGGTGGTTCTCATTGTAGTGCACTTCTGTAGGGCTAGTGGGTTTTGGGGGGAACATATTCTCTTGGTTTTTCATATTATTTGTGTTTTTGCACTGCTGTTTGGGCATGTGGATGTTCTTCATTGGTTATGTGTCCAGTAAGAACTCCTACTATAATTTAATTTTGGTTCTGTTTATATTGTTTATGTAGCTTGTTTGCTTTTTGTTCAGGTCCCTGCCTGGGTCCAAGACTGGATGGGGATGGGGTGGGGGTGGGCCCATCTTTTTCTTTAAACTTATTCTATTGAAAATTTTATTTTATTTTTCAAGTTATAAAGTTTAATTACTGTTAGCTATATATAGTTTTTAAGATTGTTCATAAAGGAAAGGGTAGTGTTTGGGCATTTTGATTGTTGCTGCAAAAATTATAGTTTTAAAAAACTAATTCAAAAATAACAGTAATCTCATCTTAAGTTGTTCAGGTAGGGAAAATAAATTGGTGTATGTTTCAGGTTCTTTCAGGGTAGTAGACTGGTCTGGGTGGATGACAGGACATGGTAGTAGTCCCACCATCAGGTTAGTAGGGTGGTCAGGTTGGTAGGAGGGCTGGTCTGTGTCAGACAGACCAAGAGCCCATGGACTCTATGCTAGGGAGTTTAGCTAGTCTGTGTTAGGAAGCTAGTCCAGAGGTCTGAGGCAGACGAATTGGAGCCTGCCTGGGTCCAAGGCTGGCAGGGGACAGGGTAGATGTGGGTGAGAGGAAGGGAATAGAGACACAGTCCAAGCTGGGCAGGTCTGTTCAGCTGATCTGGAGCCAGGGAAGATGGAGGTAGGGGTTCACCTGAGTAGGGACTTAGCAATCTATGGTAAGGTGTTTTACTAGTTTGGGTTAGGAAGCTAGTCCAGGGATCAAAGGCAGAGGAATTAGAGCCTGCCTGGGTCCAAGACTGGATGGGGATGGGGTGGGGGTGGGCCCATCTTTTTCTTTAAACTTATTCTATTGAAAATTTTATTTTATTTTTCAAGTTATAAAAAATAAATGTCACAAGCACAGTCTAGTCCATGTAAGAATAGCTCTAATCATTTAATAGTTATACAGAGTATAGAGAAAGTAATTCACAGAAGTTTAATTACTGTTAGCTATATATAGTTTTTAAGATTGTTCATAAAGGAAAGGATAGTGTTTGGGCATTTTGATTGTTGCTGCAAAAATTATAGTTTTAAAAAACTAATTCAAAATAACAGTAATCTCATCTTAAGTTGAATATATGTAAATTTTGATCAATACTACAAGAAGGTGTGGCTCAAATGTCAGTTCCACCCCCCTTCTATTCAGTTTTAATTGTATAATAGAAATACAGCATGTAGTTTTGATCAAGAATAAATTACTATTTTTAAAATTAACTGATATGAAACATTAATTTTGACCATAATATAGAAACATATTTAAGCATATTTAGCTTAAAATGTTTAAAAATTGAAAATATTTTAAGGTTTAACCAAAAATCAGAGCTGTGTTTTTTTTCTTAAGATATTAAGACATAAAATAAATGTGTTTGTCCTGTTGAAGTGTATCATGAAGATCTTTTTTTTCTGTTTTCTATTTAAAACAACAATGGATGAGCCATGTAACAAGAATCTGTTTAAAAACATATCAATTTTCCCAAGGCCACACAGAAGAACAAATCATAAACTGAAATACTTTAAACTTCAAATAATAGGTAATACAGTTGATGGTGCAAAATACAAAAGGGAAAATTTATTCATTGATGGCAGGCAGGTAGTTCACAGGAGTCTTTGGGCCCAAGTTTACACAGAAGACTTAGAAGTTAATGGTGTCACAAAGAAGTAATGGCTTTTTTTCCAACTTTCCTATTAGACCTTGTCATAAAGTTAGGCTTATTGCTGGCATTCTTGAATAAATTGAGACATATAATGCAGACAAGCACAAAGTGAAGTAAGATGACCTTGAGATCTCACTGTTGGAACAAAATTGACACACATGACCATTGGGCAAGTATAGTAGTTGACTTAGGGACTCAAATCCTGAAAACAGACTGCAGTTGAAACAGTAGGTGTCCAAATTTTATCTTTAGTTGCCTGTCTTATTTTTGGCTTTACCCTTGAATCTCTATTTTTGTGTGTGTGTATGTGTGTGTGTGTGCACGCACACACGGCACAGTGGTGTTTTTGCATGTGGAAGACCGAGGACAACCTCAGCTGTCATTCCTCAGGAGCCGTCTACCTTGTCTTTTGATCCAGGATCTCTCACTGGCCTGGAACTTGCCAAGTAGTCTCATCTGGCTTGCCAGTGAGCCCCATGGATCTACCTGTTACCGCCTCCTCAGTGCCTGTATTACAAGGGCATACCATTGTGCCTGGCTTTTTTGTTTTTTTAACATGGGTTCTGGGGATCAAACTCAGGTCCTCTCCCCAATCCTCCAGTCCTGGCTTTCCACAGTTCTTATTTCTCACTCTGCCATTAAAGATTTTATTTCTACTATCTTATTGCTTGTTTGCCTAAACAAGCTTTGCTACAAAATGTAGCCAATACTCAGGTGTCAACTGAGAACATTTTCCACCTCGCTAGTTGATTAACTCGTTTTGTAAATAAGTATGTCAACATAAGAAAGCAGCATGGAAAAAGACTTCAGAATACATTTACATACAATTCAAATATGTCAGAGAGGTTATGTAGACCTACACTGAACTGATATCAAAAGAGATCCTATATGTTAAAACTATATTGCCAACAGGTAACTGAAAATAGGCATATGCTTCACTACACACTTAACCTAATAACCAAAAAAGACTCCACTTACTCCCAGAAAGCTATGTTGTATTTATATCCCATAGACAGCATTAACATAGGCTAGGTTCATAATGTCTATATTAGTACCAAGATCATGTTCGATATTACTTTAAGAATGTCATTAGTGAGGACTGGAGAGGTGGCTCAGAAGTTAAGAGCACTGACTGCTCTTGCAGTGAACCAGATTCGGTTCCCAGCACCCACATGGTGGCTAACAACCATCCATAACTCCAGCTCCAGGTGATCTGATGCCCTCTTCTGGCCTCCATGGGCATTGCATACATGTGGTACACATGCAGGTAAAGCACTCATACATGTAAAACAGAAATAAATAATAAAGAACGTCATTTGGTAGAATGTATATGTAAAAAGCTAGCACTAAAGCTCTTAAGAGCAATGATATAAACTGGCAGTTGGTTGAAAGGGTGCTTCTAGGACCAAAAAATAAGATAAAGAAATTTTGTTTTATAATACTTCTATAATGAAATGCACTAATTTATGTAAACTTCTTTTGCTAGAATTAATGGGCCTTAGAATGGACTTTCACACCCTTTAACAACTAGTCCAGTCTTGAAAATGGATGTGATTTTTGCAGTTTTCCACCTGATGCTGTTAGGCATAGACATAGAAGTTGGCAAGGAGTTCTAGTTGGAAGTAGTGTTTCCATCAAACTTCACAGTTCCATTGGTCTCAAGAACCATAGTCTGAGACTGGTAGGTAACTTGCTTATGAACTGCTTGGCAATCTAACATGTTGACCTGCCACTCACTATATGGTGACATCTCAGAAATATTAGTTAAGTACCCAGCCCTGTAACTTCCATTCCATGTTGAAGTATCCTTGTCAGATACAGCTGATAAGGGCATGTGTTCTCTTATAGCCATTGCCTATAGTAAATATTGCCAAGTTCCTCAGCTGCTCTTCATGCTTGATCTATACAAGTTTTAAAGTCCAGACCATCAGGGAGCTCAAAATAGCCTGAGTAGGAGGAGAAAGAAGAGGAGGAAGAGAAAGAAGAGGAGAAGGAAGAGGAGGAGGAAGAACAATAACAACCTCCCTCCAAAACAAAAAAGTTGTTTCTTTAATCCAGACACTCAAAAGTGTTCTGAATTTTTCCTCATAGGCCATCTTAAAGGCAGATTACCATGCAGTGGTCTTAGGATGTTGGTTTTCTTGGAAGTCTTCACAATTAGCAAAAATTCCTCTTCTCTCTCTAAGGCTTGTCTAGTCTTCTCTAGAAACAAAGGAAATGGAGATGGCTCATCCAGATTTCTTCTGTCCATCCCAACATATACAGTCTGGTGTTGTGCAGTATTTTCTTGTTTCTACAAAAGAACTTCAGAGAGTTCTTACTGGAAAAGAAGCAACTTAAAAAGTAGCACATCATTGATCTATTCTTATATGCTGACTTTCACTTCTTTATTTTGCTGGCTGATAATAATAATTAGCCCATGGTCTATATTTGTACTGCATGCTTAAACCTGTATAAGCATCATGTCAGAGACAGAATAATTGGATAACTATGGATTAATGAAAGGGAACAGATGTTATGTTTTGTTTTATTTCCTTCATCCACATTAATTGGTGACTTTTATTACATTGTGAAAGCCAGTTATTTACAAACTCACAAGGTAGAAAACCAATATCTCACGGGATAGAACATTTCTCCCTGTCTTTTGTTTTATAATGGGAAAATAAGAGGTCATATCTTCTTACTGATGTTTTAAACAGGCTAACAATGTTGCATGCTGGTTTTATTTTGAACTAGCAGGAAAATTTCATGGTAAATAAATTCGTGTTATTTAAATCAGCTAATATTAGATAGAAAATGCAGGAGTTGGATGTTGGCTCATGAAATGCTAAAATGTTAGGTGAGCTCTCTGCTTATCCATATCTTTCTGGCCACCATCATTGTTAACCTGGATTCTTAGAAAATGATACAAAGCAAGAACACCTTTTGCCTGCTTTTTAGCAATGTGAGCAATGAAGATTCAGGCGCAGAAAGCCTCAGTTACCTTAAATAGCCACCAGAAAATGCACATACACAGTGGGGCTCAGCATGGGGACATAAATGGAACAGAAGTAATTCTCCCTGTTCTGGATGTTTATCCTTCCTGCAGCCTGCTCTGTTAACTGCTTGAGGGAGAGCAGAAGAGGAAAAAAGAGAAAGAAAAGTGTTAAGACTTGCTATTTTTTTCTTTTAATTATTGTGTGGGCACATGATTTGTATGTGGGGACATGCCTGCCATGGTGTGTATGTGTGTGTGTGTGTGTGTGTGTGTGTGTGTGTGTAGGTCAGAGGCAACTCTGTAAAGTCAGTTCTCTCCTCTCCTTTCCGAGGAGGATTGAGCTCAGGTTCTGAGGCTTGCATAGCAAGCACCACTGAGCCTTCCCACTGGCCAAGACTTCTTTTTCTTTTTTAAAAAATGAGACAGGGTCCCACTCTGTAACTAGCCTAGAACTCACTATGTAAACCAGGCTGACCTCAAACTCATAGAGATGTGCCTGCCTCCCAAGTGCTGGGATTAAAAGTATGCTCCACCACAGTCGTCTTATGACTTCCTTTTTAAAATTTTATGTGTATGAGTATTATGCTTGCTTGTCTAGAAGTGCACGAGTGTGCTCTGTCCCTCCTTCCAGAAAATTCTTGGCTCCTAGTATTCTGAGCATTTATTTCATCTTCTTTTTTTTTTTTTTTTTTTAATGAGCTCTCATGGGGCCATGTGCTCTAACTTATTCTTTCAGTGCCGCTTGCATTCTAGTCTTGACCTTGCTCTGAAATTCAGATCTGTCACTTTCTTCCAGAGCCTTCCATGTCTAGGCCATCTGGCCCTGACCTGGATCTGGCCATCTCTAGCTCTTGCCCCATCTGCTGTTCTGGCTTTCCCAGCTCTAGGATAGTTCTTCTCTGCTGGTCTTCTTCCTATGGGGACAGGAGAAAGTGGTGAAGGACACAGGAAGGACTTCTCTGGGGAATAGCCTCCTACTAATGGGAGAATTGCCCCAAACTGTTAGAGTTCTGGCTCCTTGCCCCTCAGTCTTTCCCATCCTCCTGCCTCTCCCCCCCAAACTCACCATGGAAAATGCATGGAATTTTGAACTTTTAATTGATGTCATTGTCAGACTGTTTCAGATCACCAGGAGCAAGGGCTCCCATTTCCAAATCCTATTCCTCTAACGCACATCAGCTACGCTGGGTCCCAGGGGACCAAAGCAGGATCCAATCCCTTTCTTTTATTAGTCCTTTAATTATCTTACCCTTGAGGTCCTTGGAAATATTTCCCACATAATTTCCCCTTTCTGACTGAATAATTATAGTTACTGGAAGACAGGGAGCAGAAGAATGGAGTGCATGGGCAGTCCATGTACACTCAGTACACTAATTACAGTATAGCATGTTGTATCTTTGTGGACTGCATCTATCTCTCCAAGCTGCCCTGACACTGCGTGTTGCCAGTGGGAGGTAGGGAACATCTAGTGTGTTAACTGGAGGCTGTTGTCATCAGTACATATACCTACAAAGCCAAGTAAGCAGAAAAAAATTCTGGTGATTGATAAAGTCATAGCAAACTTCAAGATTTTTATTTAATTATTTAGGTCTTTACAACTCTTATTTGCACAAATGAGCTCAGTACTAATGAAAGGTGAGAAAATGTTCAAGTGAGGTTCTTGATAGTTGTTTATTTGGTGTGTGAGCATGTGTGTATATGGGTGAGTGTGTTATGTGTGCATGCGTATGTACACCTGTGTCTGTGGATGCCAAAGGAGGCTGTTGGGTGTCCTCCTCTACCACTCTTCGCCTTATTCCTTTGAATCAGGGTCTTTCCCTGAATCTGGAACTTGTGCCCAACCCCTGGTTCTGGGGTTTCAAGTGAGTGCAGGATCATGTTCTACTTCCTACATGGGTGCTGAGATATAATAACTCTGGTCCTCATGCATGCACAAAAAGCACTCTTAACTACTGAGCCATCTCTCTAGCCACAACTCCCCTCCCTCTTTTCAGACAGGATTCTCTATAGCCTAAGCTGTTCTGGATTGGAACTCAATGATCCTCCTGCTGTGGTTACCAAGTGTTAGGGTTACATTAGTGTTTGACTATGCCTGGTTGTCTGAAGGAACCCATTTGGAGCTGCAAAGTCCTGTGTAGTAGATATCTAGGATCGTGAGCTCGTTCACCTCTATCCAGTCAGTGTAACTTGTTTGCATGCCTGATGATGGAGAAAGTCAGACTACTTGTTTCTTCCTTTGTTTAAGATGCATTCTCCATACAACCATTGTTTTAATCTGTTTTCTGCAGCTATAGGGAGGCTAATTTAGCTCCCAGTTTGGCCATTGAAAGTCCAAGAGCATGGCACGGACATCTGCTCAGCATCTGGTGAGGGTCTCATGAGGCTTCAGTTCAGGGTGAAGAGTAGGAGGGAAGTAAGTGTGTTGGAAGAGAAGCGTGTGTGGGGACGGGGAAGCACCAAGCTCAATTTATGACACACTCTGGCCAGAGCCAGTCTAGTTCTGTGCAAATGACAACTCAACCCCCAGGAGAAAAGCATTAATACCTCTTAATGGATCAGTCACCTTGAAAAGGCCCCAATACATCTCAGTACTATTATTGGGAAGCAATCCAAAACACGGTTTCTAGTGCAGACAGCCTATTCAATCCACAGCACCTAATGAGAACGAAATGGAACCTGAAGTTATTCAATGTTGTGCTGTTGTAGTTAAATGGGGGCAGGCTTTTCAAGGAATAGCATACTTTTAAGTGAGGTTACAGGCAGTATGAGAAACCAGAGAGTAAAGTATTTGTGAAATCATGAAAACTTGCTTATTTAATTTTGTTTGTCTGTCTGTCTTGTCTGTTTATTTATTTAGTGTATGAGTATTTTTCCTGCATGTAAGTGTACCAGTGTCATGGAATGCCTGCAGGGGCCAGAAGAAGGCATCAGATCCCCTGGAACTGGATATACAGGTGGTTGTTAGCTATCATATGGATGCTAAGAACTGAACCCCCAGATCCTCTGAAAGAGCAGGCAGTGCTCTTAACTCTGAGCCATCTCTCCAACCCCTAGATTAGTTTAGACTCTTGACTTTTTTCTTCTCTTCTGCATCTGTGTATGGAGACACTAGGGACCAATTTCAGGGGCTTTGACTTCCTTGAGAGTTGCAGGGATGGGGCAGGTTTGGCTGTGACCAAAGTCTTTCTGTCTTGAAGACATACAGTTTGCCTTACTTTTTGAACACGATTGTGCTGGAACCTGTGTGTGCTTGTTGCACTCTCATCTATAGCTTTGTGTGGCCTCAGAGGAGCTGAGCAGACCAGGCCATTACTGGAGTCCCTTTATATATTCTCATGAATTACAAAACTGAGCCCTGTTAATATTTTGCCTGAATTATTCATTGAGAATGAGTACTCTAAGGAGAAGCTATCCAAGGTTAAATCAGAAAGATGTATTTCATAAGATGCTTTTCATTCAAAGTAATTCATGGTGAATTTTAATATACTTACTATGTAGCTTTCTCCTGTTAATTCAATTCCTACTTAATTTGAATTCCCTGTATCATTTAACAAAAAGCTTTGGAATCTAATTGTAGCTAAAATAGCATAGTTTTCTCATGATAATAGCGATCAGCTTAAACAGAGTAGAGCAGATACAAGACAGTTTAATCACGAGTTAGAGCAAATTGACACTTCATTAGTGAGGAAAAGGCCCAGATTTTTAGTGAGGGAAGTAGAGCAAATTGTACTGAAAACTGCCAGGCACAGTTGTCTGGCTTCAGACTGGTTCTCTCTTGTACCTTGTGATGTTCATAATTCTGATACCAACAGCAACAAACAAACAAACAAACAAACAAACAAAAAAGAAAGAAAGAAAAATCACTTATCACCCAGCAGGGTTGGCTTTCTGGGTGGTTGGGAGTTTTATCTGAATATATTAAAGAGAAAAAGATTTGGAAAACAAAATACGATAGAATCCTTTTTGGAACTACTTAAGCTTTCCTTTGGGAGTATGAACTTTGGGAAACTCAGCTGTTGGATTTGATGCCCTTCTCCTATCCACTACCCTGAGCTCCACCCAGCTTAACAGTGTTTTTGTTTTTGTTTTGAAACAAGGTCTCCCTGTAGCCCCAGCTGACCTGGAACTCACTATGTAGACCAGGCTGGTCTTGAACTCAGAGATCCACCTGCCTCTGCCTCCTGAGTGCTGGGATTAGAGGTGTGCGCCACCAAGCCCAGCTTCTCACTCTTTCTTTTGAAAGGGAATTCCCTTTGAGTGTTTGGCTTGGGCAGTAGATTTAAGGGTTCAAAGAAATATATGAATTTGACTCTTAGATTTTTCCCTGGTTTGAATATGTCCCCTTCAAAATGTGAACATTAAAGCACAGTGGTTGGCATGATGGTATTAAGAGGTGGGGCTTTAAAAGATTAGGCCTCGAGGGCTGCTCCCCCCAGTATAGGATCATGACTCAAAAGAGGCTGTGGCAGTGAGCCTTCTCCTTGTCTTCTCCTTCCTACCATGTGCATCCCCTCAAGAGGCTACAGCAACAAGGTGCCATCTTGGGAGCCGAGAGCAGTCCTCAGTAGAGAACCGAACAGATCAATGCCTTGATCCTAGATTTCTATACTCTATATTAAGAAACAAATTTTTGATTTAAAATTTATTTTATTATAATTGTGTGTTTTATGTATGTGTGCTGTATGTGTAAGTGAGCGAGCACACATGCCATGGCACACATGTGAAAGGCCAGAGGATAACTTCCAGGAGTCAGTTTTCTCCTTCCACCATGGGATCCCAGAATCAAACTCAGGTAATTAGACTTGTGTAGCTAGTGCTTTTACCTGCTGAGCATTTTAAAAAACCTTTTTGGGGGTGCTGGAGAGATGGCTCAGCAGTTAAGAGTGTGTACTGCTCTTGCAGAGGATTCAAGTTGGGTTCCAGCACCCATATGTGACATGAAACTGCCTGTAATGCCAGCTCCAGGGAGGTCTGATGCCCTCTTCTGGCCTTTGTGGGAACACACAAATAAAAAAATAACAACTTTTTTTTAAAAAAAAAAAACTGAGATTCCCGTGTTTGCTTTTAATACTGGGGGAGAGGGGAGTGTTTCTCTTTCTATTTAAGGAACCGTGAGTCAGTACAGTGATGCTGAGTTTGGTGAGACTGGAAGAGAGTGATTGTGGTTATTCCATCAGAATTTATTGCTGGGCACATAAAATTAAAGATTCCCTGGCCCTCCAGAGTTCTGTTGTAGTAGAGTCAGGCTGGGGGAATCTTCATTTTAAGAACAACCAGGTGATACCAATGGTCATGCAGGTTTAAGTGTATAACCTCCTACTATAGAAACTTCTTAAAATAAACAAACATACATGCATATTAAATGAAGTTGTTTTAAAACAGAGTGATAATGCCCCTATTAGACACCAGAGGCTAACAAGTAAAAAACCCAGTGCCAGGAATGTGCTGCTGCTTTTGGAGTTGTTGGCCACTGGAGTCCTATAGACCGTTCAACATTACAGCTATTGGCAATGCTCTTGATTGCCCCCCACCCCGCCCCCAGAACTTGATGGTAAGGTGTGGGAATGACTTTTCTGAGAAAGACTCTTGGTAATAAGCTTTTATATAAAATTGAAATTTTATAGAACTTCATAAACAAAATTAATCTTATGTTTTCTATGATGATTTGGAATCCCAATGTAATGAACTCTGATAAGCTAAGCTAAATGCATAGCTTTAATTTTATACTATGTTCCCTCTTTGTGACTCAGTTATGCCTCTGACTCAGAGTAATGTACGTTTGCCTGACATTGAAAACAATGACGTTACAAACAACTTCTCCCCCACAAATGCTGTAAGCAACATGGAGGTGTAGCTGATGGCGTCTGTGTGCTGTTCTGAGTCAGTAGGATCAGAAAAACAATTTCTTCCTTTGCTGTTAAACATTGTTCATGCCTTTATCATACCATACTTGATATACTGTTCAATAAATATGAGAGGGAGCACTTTGAAAGTTTGGTTCTGAAAGAACAGTTCATCTCAGAAAAAGATTGAGCCCACTTTAAACTACTCCATGAGTGAAGTTTCTCAATGGGTCACTGGTAGTGCCACAGTAACACCCTATTGCTGAAGATACCACACACTTGAGACATAGAACATGGAGAAATCAAGCTGGTACGGTCCTGGAAGTTTCATCTCTACTGGCTAGCTTTCATAGTGCTGGGAGGCACTATGCATACTTCCAGAATAGAAAAGTAATCATCAGTCTTACCCAGCTCCAAACCCTGCAAGCATCAATAACAGCCAGCCTGGAAAGACATGCCTACAGGTGCAAAAGTGGCACAACTATTGTGGGAATAACCAACTACTTTCTGATTGGATTTCAGGCCTGCTGCACAAGATGAAACCCATACTTTGCCATTGTTATCAAGGCCAAGAACCTGTAGCTAGACAGGTGGTAGGTCCTAGGGGAGAACCTACTACTATTATTCTGCTAAATGACTATAGTATTAAACCAACTCCTAATGACTCAGTGTTATACTCATATACGCTCATCAGAGAAACTTCTTTTGGCAATAGCTGTTGAGTAAAACAGGGACACACAACTGGTCAAGTTGCAGAGAATAAGAGACTGTGGAATGCTCAGTTCTAAATTGGACATCTATATCACATCTTATCCCAAGGCTCAGGGATCACTGTGGAAGAGAGAGTGGAAAGATCATAAGAGCCCATGTGGGATATCTTTAGTTGTCCACACCTGGATATAGGGAACCTCAGTTGAGGAATTTTCTCCAGAGGATTGGCCTGTGGGACATTTTCTTGATTGTTGAGTGATGTGGAAGGGCCCAGCACACTGTGGGAGGTGCCACCCTTGGACAGGTGGTCCTGTATTGTATAAGAAAGCAAGTTGAGCCTGGGCCAAGAGCACAAGCCAATAAGCAACACTCCTCTATGGTCTGTGCTTCAGCTCCTGCCTCCAGGTTCTTGCCCTAAGTTCCTGCCTTGTGTTGTAAGCCAAATAGACCCCTTCCTCCCCAAGTTGGTTTTAGTCAGTGTTTCTATCACAGCAACTGTAAGAAAACTAGAACAAAGCCAGAGGTGGTGGAAATGTAACTGTTTCCTGATATAAGGAAATAGTGTTTTCTAGACACAACAGGGCAGGGGCACAGATGAACCCGCAGCAGTTGTGACAGCATGCACAAGACTTGTACAAGCTTAAACCAGATAAAATTCAGGATGGAGAGCAGAGATAGGCATGAATTCCTACCCCCTAGCTGAGGGGCTATTGGCAATTGTTAGCTGCTGAGAGAGGGACGGTCAGTCCTCTTTAAGATAGTGACTCTTGGGTAGGTCAACCATGCTCCAGTAGATGACCACACACCCAAGAGTATATGAGCAGCACAAATTGGACTTGGATTAAGAAAAAGAGGACACAAATTGGGTAGGTAGGGAAGTGGGAGTGGACCTGGTAGGAGTTAGGAGTGGAGGAGGGAAATATGATCAAAATATACTGTATGAGATTCTCAAAGAAGCAATTAAAAAAAAACCCACAAGTTTTGGGTTGGAGAGATAGGTCAGTTAGAAAAGTGTTTGCTTTGAAAGCATAGGATCTGAATTTGATCCACAGAACCCCTAAAAGCCCAGAATGCATCTGCTTGTAATTGCAGAGCTGGGGAGGTTGAGACATGCAGATCCTTGGGACTCACTGGCCAGCCAGCCTTTCCTACTTGGCAAGTGAGAGACCAGTGAAAGACCACATCTCAAGGGAAAAGTGGATAAATTGCCAACAAGACTGAAGCATCGTCTTAGAATACCTTTTGCCTAGAATTAAATAACAAAACTTACCGCTAAAATTTCATGTAGCAATTTTGATATGTGTGTGATCTAATAGTTTTATGTACATTGGCAGTATACTATGCTTCAGAATCAACATCCTGAAATTTTTTAACCTGTCTTTCTTTTCTTCTCTTTTGTCTTTTTCTCTTTATTTAAATCCTTAATTTATTTTTATTTTTTATTTTTTTTATATATCTGGCCAGGAAACTTCATGGTGTTATGGTCAACTTGCCGCACAACCGTGTTCAAATCTGTCACCAACAGGTTCATTAAAAACCTGGCCTGCTCGGGGATTTGTGCCAGCCTGGTCTGTGTGCCCTTCGACATCATCCTCAGTACCAGTCCTCACTGCTGCTGGTGGATCTATACCATGCTCTTCTGCAAGGTCGTCAAATTTTTACACAAAGTTTTCTGCTCTGTAACTATCCTCAGCTTTCCAACCATTGCTCTGGACAGGTAAGGTCAGGTGGCCAGGGACTCATGTTTATTTTTAAGTGTGTGTGTGTGTGTGTGTGTGTGTGTGTGTGTGTGTGTATGTGTGTGTGTGTGTACACACACAAGGATGCATATACACGTTCTTGGAGGCCAGAAGAGGGTGTCCAGAGTTCTTGGTGCTAGAGTTCCAGGGGATTGTGAGCTGCCTGACATGGGTGCTAGGAACTGAATTTAAGTCCTCTGAAAGAGCAGCATATGCTCTTAACTGCTGAATCATCTCTCCAGCCCCAAGATTTCATTTTTTAGGCACATTGAAAAAATGAGCCTCATGAAGCAAATGTTAAGTAGTTGATATCTCAGATACTGTTTTGTTTTTAGCTTGCTTGTGGTCACTGGAAAAAGAATGAGTGTCCAAAACAGAGTTTTACAAAGGACTGATTGTTCATCTGTAGAAAATAGAACCCTTGAGAAAAGGTCTAAGGGCGAGAGTTGATATCGTCATAATGCTGGGGCAGAGCTCCTAGATCATGGTGTTGCTGCAGCTTGGTTGGAATTGCAGTTTGAAGTAGCTTGCTCATCTGACTGATGACGGGCAAGTAGGGTTCTTTGATGCAGGATGGAAACATTTCTGGGAGAACAAGGGGATGATTCACTGGTTATTTAATGAATGATTAGATGTCCCACCCACGTAGTACCAGAATCCCCCTGGAGGAATTATATCTGAGGCTTCGTATTGTTCTGCTGGTTGTCTTCTCTTCCATTAACTTTAAAAAGATGCTCGTATGTGCTCACTTTGTGTTAGGTCATTTGTGTTCATGGCAGGTGCCCTTCTGTAATACCTGTTTTCTGGTGGAGTCCTATTATTTGTTCATTTGTTTATGTAATGTACATGAGTGTTTTGCCTGCATGTTTGTAAGTGCAATCATGTCATGCAGTGCCCATGGAGACTAGAAGAGGGTGTCAGATTGATCCCCTAGAACTAGAGTTATGGATGGTTGTTAGCCATCATGTGGGTGCTGGGAACAGAACTGGGGTCCTCTGTAAGAGCATCCAGTGCTCTTAGCCACTGGGCCATCTCTCCAGCACCACCCTCTTTGATTAAGATGGTGTCTCTCTGTGTTGCCTAGCCTGGCTTCCAATCACTGGGCTCAGAGTGTCCTACTGCTTCAGCTTCCATTTTGCCGGGACCACAGGAGCACACTGGCATTATTAAGTCTTAGGTCTTCAGTCTTACATCTTGGACTCTTTTTTTTCTGAAAGATTGAAAAATAAGATTTTTCCATTTTAAGGATTCAAGTCAATGAGTTTTAGAATATTCTGAGAATTGTGCTACTCAAACAGTGCAGTCTAGTGTTAGACTTTCCCGAATCCCCTCCAGAAGCCTCTGCCCATTGCTACCTGCTCCCATTCCTGTTGCAATGCCTCAGGCAGTTGCTAATCTACTTTCTGTCTCTACATAGTTTCTTTTGAGGAGCATTTCATATAGTTGGAATCATACTGTATGTGTTCTTTTGTGTCTAGCTTCTTTCAATTAGCATGTTTCGAGGTTCATCCGTATCAGAGCATGCATCAGTATTCCATTCATTTTTATGACCACGTTGTAGGCTCTACCACATTTGGTTTATTCATTTACCAGTTATTGGTCATTTGGGTTGTTCCCACCTTTTAACTGCTGTGGATCCTGAAAGCTTTAAAACAGTAAGATTCAACAAGAGTGGGGACATACCATTCTGAAGAGTTTGCTGCTATACCTGAATCAATGCAGTAATCCTGAGTTATATCTGGGCCCTTAGACAAGGAAATACACAAACGTTAAGAAATCTTTATTTTATTTCCAACTGATAAATGACTACATTTTAACATTTCTACAAATTTGTAGTAGAAAAAACCAGGTTGATAAATTCCTATTTTATTATTCGTAGATACAGATCACTGGCAGGCATCAGTGTAGTGCATGTGAAGAAGGAAAGAGAATCTTTTTACTTATTTTCAGCTATTATTTCATGACACCAAATAAGCAAGTTAATTGGGAGGCTACCTTTGCTTCCTGCATCCTCTTCTTAGACATGTGCACAGCTAAGAAAATGATTTATAACGATCCTGTTTGCTTGTGCTGCAGTTTACTTCCCAACATGTAATGGGATGGGAAATTAATGGAAGCCTGAGTATGTTGCATGTCAGTGAGCAAGTGGCAATTTGAGCCACTTTTTTTTCAGTTTATTATTTATTTAATAACCACATACTTAAAAGAAGCATTTCATTACAACAGCATTGACATATTCAACAACAATTTTCTGAGCTAGGATGCATCTCTTTCAAAACTGGCTATACATTTTTAGGTTTAAAGTTGAATTATTATAGTTATACAATATTGTACTCAGTATAAACCCTATAAGACATAAAATTAAATGAGGCTTTAACCTGTAAAAAAAGATCTCCATTTCATTGTTAAAATACACAGTTTCTTACAGAAAAATTCATTTTTAATGCAATTGACATTAAGATGTTTGCACATGCGTCTCTAATCTCTATATATCTGATTATTACTAGACTAGTGACAGTCGGTTACTTTCTGAGCTCCTTGGCATCTAAGCATGGATATAAAGTCATCAGGTAGATTTCAATAGTAATGCTTTTCACATCTACTAATTATTATTATTATTTATTTCATAACCAAAGGATTAGAAGAGGCATTTCATTACAACAGCATTGACATCTTCAATAACAATTTCCAGAGCTAAGATGCTTCTCTTTCAAAATTGGCTGTAAATTATTAGGTTTACAGTTGAATTAATACAGTTATACAATATTGTACTCCATATAAACCCTGTAAGACATAAAATTAAATGAGGTTTTAAACTTTGAAAAAGATCTCCATTTCATTATTAAAATACACAGTTTCATACAGAAACTTTACTTATTAATACAACTGACACTAAGATGCATATGCGTTTCTAATCTCTATATATCTGATTATTACTAGTCACAGTCGGTTACTTTCTGAGCTCCTTAGCATCTGAGCATGGATATAAAGTCATCAGGTAGATTTCAGTGGTAATGTTTTTCACATCTACTAGTTATTAAGGAGCAAATTTTTATGCTTTGAAAATTTTTTTTTATAGATCCGCTTCCCAGGTAGCACCCTCCCATAGCCTCCCTCCCCCCAATAGAGCCCTTATACTCTGATATCCTTGCTACTGTCTGCTGTGTTGTCGGCACTCCAGCCATTCCCCACTCCTTGTCCTTCTGGTGAATCTAGTAAGCCTGTCTAGAAGTCTTTGTTTTAGGAGGGTCAGCTGTTCCTCATCTAGTGGTATTCAGTTGTCAATATTCCTTTAGATAAGATTGGGGTCTGCTGTTCAATTTCCCAGTTCTATGCTGGGTTACTGTCTGGGAATCCCTTTGGCCACCCTCGCCAACAACTCAGAAGGAGGTATCGCCTGTCTGGCATTGTTACTTGCTATGTAGCCTTTAGCTATACATATGGTCTCTTATGAAATTATATTACCCCCTTTAATCTTCGGTTATACTTTCCTTTTGGGCATTTAAGGCCACACAGTTGGTCCAGATAAACCAATTTATTTTTTACTCTTAAGGTTGTTTAAGGATCTGTTCCTCGGGGGTCACATGGGCTTGGGAGGAGCCCCTGGCCCCTTTCTTTTACCAGTTCCACCTATGTGAAGATAAGTCAAAGGTCCTACTTGACCATGGCTGGCTTCACTTGGAAGCATTGAGGAAATGATTCCTCTGTGTTGACCCTCCTCTTTATAGATTGGACACTGGTTCAAGTCCATCTGATGGGGTCTCCTCGGCCTCCTTGATCAAGAGGACAGGTAACCCACCACCACTATAGGACATTTTGATAGATGCTTATAGTCTCCTGGAACTAGTCTATCTAGGAGGGCAAGGAGCAAAAAGTGTCCTTTATGTCCCTCTGACCAAATTATTATAGACCTCAAAGTATGTCTGTTAAATATTCAAGAAGGTTAGTTCCACCAGTTTGGGTATTTTTAATTACTGTGTGTCATGTAGATAAATCTTAGGCAAAGACCAGTTGTTCTCAGATAAACCTTACCTAGACATATATTTCTTGATCTGCTATGTATAATTTGTCAGTAGGTTGTAGGAGTGATATGGTTCTCACTGGTTTTCAAAGCTAGCTAGGCATTGTTTATCTCTCACATTGTCTCACCCATCCATCATGGTTTTCCCTCTTAAGGTGCCCCATTGCCCCCCTTTCTCCCATAATAATACCCTTCTTCTGTGGTCCTATCTCTATTGAGTTCCTTCTTTCCTTTTATCCCCTATGTTCCTTGTATACCCTTCCCTCCCCCCTCCCTTAAACTAACCCAATTTTTATCCACATTTCCCCTAGTAACTCCTGTTTCCTACTGTTCTTTTCTTTTAGGTTCTTTCTTTCATTCTTTCTTC
>NW_008345995.1:45924-59720 GCF_000622305.1 Nannospalax galili | reverse complement strand
GTAGATTTTTTTCTGAGTCTCTGTTACTTCACTTAGTATAACAGTTTCTAGTTCCATCCATTTACCTACAAATTTCATGATTTCATCTTTCTTTACTGCTGAGTAAAACATAGTATAAAAGAACCACATTTTCATTGAGCCACTTTTATGTGGGGGATGGGACTGTCACATGTTTATAGAGTTGTGGTTAGAAAATTTTATCTGTGTACAGAGGCAAAATGTTCTGAAAGCATGCGCTGCTTATACACATTTTCTCTTTCTTTCTTCCTCAGAAAAAACATAGAACCCATTTCACTGTGTTTGTTCCACCCTTCTGTGATCATCCATTGCCAGTTTGATGATTGAAATGTGTCTCTCTCAGCCTCAGAGCTCTCCCACATCAGATTCCACCAACCACAATGCCACTTTCCCTTGATATTTTCCCAAGTAGCTCTGCGCCCTGCACGTGCTCCAGTAGAACCATCATCTCCTAGTTCATCTTCGATCATATGTCTGCCTTTCTTCTGGATGAGTGCAGAGACATTCCTGTGTACGTTTTCATGTTTGTAATCCAGGGTTACAGCCTGGTGTTCAGCATTTCCTGTCGTGAGTGCTCATCTGGTTCCACTTGTGAGTGAATGTCACTAGAGCAGAGGGATCAACTCCAGTGTTAGCTGACAGCAGGACAAAGCTAACATGAAGAAATGCCCCATACGTCTGGGGACTAGAGGCAGCTTTTTGGTGATGCATATGGTTGTGGGATCTGAAAAGTTACTCAGTTCTCCCAGATGATATAAAAACAAAGTACATTTAGAATTCTTTTAGGTGGTTATAGAATTATCAAACTGTAGCTTGAAAGAAAAAAAAAACCATGTGATTTTAACAACAAATGAATTATACAGGCATTTCAGAGTTGCTAGTTGCTTTAAGAGCCATAACTGGCTACTGGGCAGACATAATGTTGATTGGCTGGACTTTGTTGAGATCCATCGTTCACATAGGGTTCTTCTCCCTTGAGCAGCTTTAAAGGCTAATAATCCTCAGTGCGTGAACTGTGGTGTGTCTGCTTTGTATGTATGTGTAGATGAATTTTTATGCTAATGGATTTAAAATTTCCCTAAAGCTTATCTAGCCAATGTAAAATTTTTACATGTTATCCCTTAACTTTACATTGAGAAACAGATGTCTTTAAAGGAGGAGTTAAGGATTGATGTCCTGTGTGTTGAGGGTACTCTAGTCTTGTCCTTGTAGTGATAAGAATTATAAGGCTAGTTATGAATTGAATTTATTTACTTGTTTTCCTGTTAGAGTCTTGAGAGACACATGAAGACAGGGATTTTCTTTGTTCCTTCAGAAGGTTTTCATTTTGTTTTGTTTTGTTTTCGTTTATTGATGCTTCCCATTGTACTCCAGGTTTGACTTCTCGGATTCTTCAGCTCTTAGGCAGAAGAAAAGAACTTGACTATTTTACTTCCTGCCTCCTTTTGGTAATTTAGATTCTTCTAAATTCAAGAGTATCTTTTCCTGTGAAATTAATTCTTCTTATGTATCATGCAGGTACTATTCAGTTCTCTATCCCCTGGAAAGAAAAATATCTGATGCCAAGTCTCGGGAACTGGTGATGTACATCTGGGCTCACGCAGTGGTGGCCAGTGTTCCTGTGTTTGCGGTGACTAATGTGGCTGACATCTATGCCATGTCTACCTGTACCGAAGTCTGGAGCAACTCTTTGGGCCACCTGGTATACGTTCTGATTTATAATGTCACTACGGTCATCGTGCCTGTGGCTGTGGTGTTCCTCTTCCTGATTCTGATCCGGCGGGCCCTGAGTGCCAGCCAGAAGAAGAAAGTCATCATTGCTGCGCTGAGGACCCCACAGAACACCATCTCCATCCCCTATGCCTCTCAGCGGGAGGCTGAGCTACACGCCACCCTGCTCTCCATGGTGACAGTTTTCATCCTCTGCAGTGTGCCCTATGCCACACTGGTCGTCTACCAGACTGTGCTCAATGTCCCTGACACTTCGGTATTCTTGCTGCTCACTGCCATTTGGCTTCCCAAAGTCTCCCTGCTGGCAAACCCTGTGCTCTTTCTAACTGTGAACAAATCAGTACGCAAATGCTTGGTAGGGACCCTGGTACAGCTGCACCACCGGTACAGTCGCCGTAATGTGGTTAGTACTGGGAGTGGGGTGGCTGAGGCCAGCCTGGAGCCCAGCATGCGCTCCAGCAGTCAGCTCCTGGAGATGTTCCACATTGGGCAGCAGCAGATCTTTAAGCCCTCAGAGGATGAGGAAGAAAGTGAGGCCAAGTATCTTGGCTCAGCTGATTTCCAGGCCAAGGAGGCACTTACCTCCTGCCTGGAGGGAGAACAGGGGCCACAGCTTGCACCCCCTGCACCACCCCCAGGCACAGTGGACTCTATATCCCAGGTGGCTCCAGCAGCCCCTGTGGAACCTGGGACATTCCCTGACAAGTATTCTCTGCAGTTTGGCTTTGGGCCTTTTGAGTTGCCCCCTCAGTGGCTCTCAGAGACCCGCAACAGCAAAAAGAGGCTACTTCCTCCCCTGGGCAATACCCCAGAAGAGCTTATCCAGACAAAGGTGCCCAAGGTAGGCAGGGTAGAGCGGAAGATGAGCAGAAACAATAAAGTGAGCATTTTTCCAAAGGTAGATTCCTAGCAAGGATTATAAGTTCTCAGGAGCCACAGGGAACTTATATATTCCTGCCCTCCCTTCACACTGGCCACAAGCCACCCATAGGGTGATTCCTCCTATATGGGGCAGATGCTTCTGAAGGAAAGGGAAGTTGATATAAAACAAATGTCCTCTTTATTGAGGGAATACACACACACACACACACACACACACACACACACACACACACACACACATATCTGTCTCAGTGATCCATGTCCTTTATCAAGCTCATCTTTCTTTCTGTAATGAAAGCTGGGAAGCTTGGAACAGGTCTTAGGATATGCCATGCACGTTTTCTGGGGATTCCTCCTTTCCCTGGGCTCAGCAGAGAACTCAAAGGGAACAGGTGCTCTGAAGAAGCCCACGATAATTATGAACTGCAGTAGCCACAGAGAAGATGCTGAATTGACTAAGTGAATAAGACAACTAGAGAAAGCATGTGCATTAAGAGGGAAGGGTCATGGAGTCTGATGCTGTTTCCTGAGAAGCCTCAATCATCTGACTTACCATTTTCCACAATACCTTTCTGTTAGGGTTCCAAATAGCAGCAGTTTCCCCTCTCCCCAACAGGGACCTCACCTTGACCTTTGGAGTCAAGGGAAACAAACTCTGCTGAGAAGCAGCCTGCCTCTCCTCTGATCTCCAAAGATAAGATAAGCAGATTCTACCTGTTAACCAGAGATTTTAGAAGCTGTTTATCACAACAAGCTTTTCTCTTATCTTAAGAGAGAAAAAGTAAACACTTCCAGACCCTAATCCCACCTGGCAGACTGAATGGAGCCAGGCTTTTCCTGCTTCCCCCTCCCTGATTTCTCCCCCAAACATTCCCCTCTTCCACACCCTAAAGCCCCCATATATAAAGTCCCAGCTCACAACCCGTGGGCGGACATCTTTCCCTGACATATTTCCCTTCCCTGACATCCTTCCCTTCCCTTCCCTTCCCTTCCCTTCCCTTCCATACCCTTCCCTTCCATCTTTCCCTTCGCTGACATTTTTCCCTTCCCTGAGGGAAATGTGTCCTGTGCAAAATAAACGCCCCCCCCCCCCCCCCCCCCCCCCCCCCCCCGCTCCCGCCCGCTCTCTAGCTATTACTTTCATTTCTCTCTTTGGGTCCTAAGTAAGGGATGGCTCTTTCTACCCTGTGACAGACATGGCAGTAGCTATGCCCAAGGCCAAGGGAAGCTTTTTGTCTTTGATTATCTTTATACTACCTTGGTATCACCAAAGCCTCAGACAAATGCTTCCTCCAGTCACCATCAGTGCTGACTGGAAAACACTGCCAGCTCCTCCCTTTAAACTCTGTCTGATCAACAACAGGGAGAAAAGCTCATCAGTAAGGACAGTGTGAGAAGTGCTCATGCCATGTGGTCTTTCTCTTCCTTATGATCTCATACAAGAGATGACAGTCAGTATGAATGGAATATATTGAGTTTAAAAAAATGTTGTAGGCCAACTTTTTGAATTACAAAGGTGTTTAAGAAGTGCAGGTAGCATGTACGGGGTCCTTTGGAATCATGAAGCTAAAAATAATTGATTAGAACAGGTGAGTCTATCCTAAGACTGGTTAGTCTGACAGAGATGGCTACCATCTCAAAAAATGGGTGAACAAGCCTGTCTCATTTCAGTGTGTTAAGTGACTCTGGTTCCCATAGACAGATGAAGAGAGCAGAGAGAAATAATCATTGTAAAATGTCAAAGTAATACCTAACCCGGATCAGCTTTTCACCTCCTGGTAAAGTTTCAGTAGGAGCCACGGTGGGTGGGAGGAGAGGATGCCATCCTCAGCTGCTCAGGCTCCTGCTGATTCTCATGAGTGATCCAGGCCTACCCTGAGACTGGTCAACTAGGCTGAATTCAAACCTAACTCTTCCCTCTTAAGGAGGCATTTCTATTCTTAGGGTGTTTTGTTCTTGTTAATGGTGGAGTCAGTTGAGTGTCTTGCATAAGCTTGGAGGGAGGTGGATAGGTGGCCCACAGGCAAACTTCCACATTCCAAAGGTCCTAATGGCCCACATTCCATACAGCCCTTGTTTTAGCCATGCTGGCCCTCGTCTCCTAGGAGGAAGCTCAGACCACGTGTAGGGAATATCCTTTCTGTTCTTCTGAGTGTGATATCCTGTGATTCTTGAGTGTGAACCCAAACACTTTCCCCTTGGAGAGGGAGAACCTTCCTCTCTGTGTTTGTCACTTCAAAGAGTTATTTGCTCACAGCAGAAACAGGGGCTGGTACCTCTCTTGAGGCTCTGCTGCCTCCTGGCCCTGTGTGCATGCCATCTGTAGCTCTGGGCCCTGATAGTTAATGCTGTGGCCCTTCAAGCTTACCTTTCAAAGCCTTCTTAATTATTAGAATGCTTATCAAGGGGAAAAATCTGTCAGAAAAATTCTGTATACCTTAGAAGAACCTGTCAAATGTACTCATTTTGGTGTCATCCTGATAATGTTTATGTACAACACAATAAATTCTGAAGAAGCAGAATTTGGTTTGATAAATTTCTTATGTATGCTTGAAACAGAAGGTTGACTTCTAACAGGTTGTTACTAGGTGTATTTCTATACTCTTTGAAGAATAACATTTTAATAAAAGTTTTAAAAAACTATTTCTGAGTTTATAATTATGTGAGCTACGTTTTCCCTCCTTGAATCTCCTTCTTCACATGGTCTCAAATGAAAGAGACTAATTTTTCTCTCATGAATATAGGCACAGCATCAGAACAGCATTCTCCTATGTTGTTGAATGAAAATTCCTTTCCCAGGAGGAAATGCAACATTTGAGTGAATGTCACAAAGATGGATTCCGAGTTGCGCTGCTGGGTGGACCACACAAGTCTCCCAATAGAACTCCATGGCAATTTTAGCACAAAGACTCATCATCCTTCGAAGCTATTGTGTCCACATTAGAGTCCTGACTCTGCCCACTGGGTAGACTTGGACAAGTGAGGTAACTGCCATGTGCTTCAGTTTCTTTTCTGTAATGTGGCATCATTATAGAAGAAGCTTATTACCCTGACTCACGTACTTCACAAGTGATCAGGTTTTAGCAGTGTCTGCGGATGACCCTTCCTGGCTCTGTCTACCATCTTCCCTCAGTGCAACCCCAAACTTCCTCAGTTTCTCTACTGTTGACACTAGAAGTTACTATCTCTAGGGGTAACATTTGCCCTCAGGACATGGAAACTAGTGAATAAGTACCCTGCTCCCCACCCTTCTGCTAGATAATTATGGAAGACAGTTGTCCAGTTCTTAGGAGGCTAAGCAGAGCTGAGTGCTTCTTGCCCACTCTGGTGCCTAATTAATGCATCTCAAGATTGGCTCTTACTCCTTCTTTATCTTGCTTTCTCCAGCCTCATTCATGCGCCAAAGGATCACTCTCCAAATAGTCTACCTGCACAAAGCCCTTGCCTCAAGATATGTTTTCAGGAAAACCCAAGGGATATAACAAAAAGTTTATGGGTAGGTGTGAGGGTTAAATGGAGTGTCTCAATGCAGTGTCAATGTTAGGCTTTATGTACTGTTTTTAAAAAGGGATCAAATATAATTACATATTTTTAGTTTGAGGATTCTATCAGTTTAGTTATTATAGTACTTTCTGTTTTTTAACTTCCCAAATTGTGATTTTTATCTCTAGAAGTTTAATTAGGGCATAGGTGATGGTATACTGGGGCTGTAGGAGAGAACTAGAAAAATTATGGAAAACCTCTTGGTGCCTGGTAATGTGAGAGGTCCAACATCAAGGTCTGGATACCCAGGATCATGAGGAGAGTGAGGACCAAACACAGCAGGGCAAGTTCTCCAAATTATACAAAGTCTTTCAATGTAATCATGTTACTTCTTTTTATTAATTTTTTATTTTTTTAAATATTTGATTTATTATTTTTTATTTTTATGTGTATGAGTATATTACCTGCATGTAGGTAGGTGCACCCGTGTCATGCAATGCCTACAGAGGTTAGAGGAGGGTGTCGGATTCCTCTGGAACTGGAGTTACAGACGGTTGTTAGTTGGCATGTGGGTGCTGGGATTTGAACCTGGGTCTTCTGCAAGAGCAGTCAGTGCTCTTAACCACTGAGCCATCTCTCCAGCCCAACATGTTGTTTCTTAAAGAAAGCAATGCTAATAAAATGTTTTTTAAAAAAGGGATCAGGGAATTTATTTGGAATGTTATTCAGAGAACTATAGTTCTTTGTTGAGGTGAGCTGTTACTTTGGGCAGAACATACTTAAAGGACTATTTAAATCTCTGGAGAAAGAAACCATAAGCCAGAGTATTCCTTTAGAAAATTCTGAAGCCATATCTGAACACAAATGCACATAACTTACTGTGCCAGTGACACAAATGTAGAACAGAATATACAGAGAGTATCAAGCACTGACATACAACCCAGAAAGGGATCCTCATGTTAATCACTGGATTACTATTGACATACACACTCAAGTCTGATGGGACTGGAGAGAAAAGCCCCTGCTTTACCGTGGCTCTGTGATGCTCAGCTCTTGGCACGTCTGCATCTGGGTAGTTGAGTGGTTCAATATCCACAGCAGATCTGAGATATATAGAAGAAAAAAAGCCTTTTTAAGGGTGAGTTAATGCAGGAGAAGGGCTAATGCTTTCATATTTTTAACTGTATTTTTATTTTTTGACAATTTCATATGTGTACTGAATATTATGGTCATATTTTCCTTTCATTATTTTTTATCCCCTCCCATTCCTGCTGACTCCATCTTCTTCCTAATTAGTCTTTCATGTCATTTATTTTGACCCACTGAGTTTAATTAGTGTTGCTTACATGAGTGTGGATAGGGGGCTATTTACTGGAGCATGGGCAACTTACCAGTGGCTACACCACTGAAGAAAATAACATCCCCTCCCTGGCAACCATTAACTAATGCTTTCAAATTGAAGTCTACCAACATACTAACATATAATATAATTAACACTATAACAAAATGATCAACTTTCCTCAAATAGTTGTAAAACTTAGCAGGCTTATGTCACAATGATGTGCTGTTATTAGAGTTCTGTAGCCAAAAGAAAAATGAATCATAATAAATAACAGGGGAATGTGTGAATAAATAAAAAACTGAAATCAGTACTAATGCCCAGGGCAACATCAAAAGCTTTTGTGTGGGAGGCTGTTAAAATAAATGGAAATGATCTTGGATTCTACATGCACGATGCCTCAGAAGCCAAAACATCACCTTGTCTCTGGCTCAGGTTCCTCACTGTGCCAAAGGGATCAATTAGTTAATCAGGAGAATAAAGTTCTGGAGGCCTTCATAAAAATCACACTATAATCTCCAATATTGGTTTATGGAAACCCTCACGGCTATTCATGTTCTGAGAACTCAGGAGCCTCTTATTGCTAAATTTAAATGAATGATAGATGAATGAATAAGAAATAACCCCCTGGAGCAGTAGCGAGAGCTCCCTGATGAAAATTTTTCAGTAGAATTGTTGCTGGTTCTTACTGAATTCTTTCAATGACTTTGGCAAGGGTGAAAGGCATAAAAGGTGAGATTTTGATATTACCCTCTTCTTCAACACTCCATTCTTGTTTGAATTCACTCGAGAGAGTATAAGTTCTCAGGCTGGAGGGAAGTTCAATACTGAGAAACATGGTTCCTGACATTTGTACTGGGCGTGAAGAGTAATTCCTCTTTTCAGCTGGCCAGAATTTAGTAATTAAATCTCTCCTGATTTTTTCTATGCTTTATTGATTGCAGTCCATAAAAAAAATATTACATGCAAAAGGAGGTGCTAGAATGAGCAGGGGGTGAACATTTTGAGGCCAGAATCGAGAAAACAGCATGGGATAATACTTTTGAAAATTTAACCATATTCCTCACACATCTAATATGTCTTTGCCTTGACTCTCCCATTCATACACATTTCCTAAGGGACAAGAAATTCATTGCCCTCAAGGAAAGCAAAATGCTTGGGGTCTCTTCCCAGTTTTTGTGTATCAGATCCCAGATTCCAGAGCAGTTAGCCATATGCTACTAAGCAGTGTAATACTCAAAACAGTTCACCTCATCAAAGAATGATCCGATCCAGAGTCATCATTGGTGCTGAAGTTGGGACACTTTGGAAAAGGTGAAGGTCTGAGGTGCTTGTAGGAGGGTAATACATCTTCTCTGCCCACAGGGATGGTTTCCTTAAGGTTAAACAACAGAGAGGAGAGGTCTCAGGCAGGTTGTGATGCAGATGGCTGTCTTTTCTGGACAAATGGATCCAAAAACAGAAATGGAGTGAAACATGTATTTGTACAATTGCAAAGAGGAACTATGTAAGGCCTGCCCCCAGGTCATGGGTACCCAGGATATAACATTCTGGCAGCGGGTCCAGTCAGCCAGGGCATCATGTGAACTGACAAGTGTCATGAGAGAAAGGAAATTTCAAACCTAAAGGTGCTGGTGGATGAAAAGGAAGGATGTCTTAGTAATGAGTTGCTTGGATCACTGAGCAAGCACACTGAAGACAAATATTCTTTTTACCCCACATCCCACAATGCCTTGGTAAAAAGGTAATCTTGAATGTATGACATTAGTTTTATTATCCCAAGGTCTCAAAATGAAAATTGAGCTATAGGGAAAAAATAAGGAAAGTTATATATTAATATTTTGTCACAATAAGTTTATGAACTAAAGCAATTGGCTTGTAGGCAAACCTTGGAGGAATTGAACTTAATAATTCTGAAATTTTGTGACTGTGGTGTTTTATTATCTCACATGACTATATGATCAAAATTTTTACTATAGATTGTTTTGACTTCATCCTACCCAAAGCCTCCCTGTCTGCATTTCTCCATTTGTAGAATTTATAGAGGAATTTTGGTATAGATGGTGTTATATTTTACTATCCTAAAGTTCATATAGAATTAAATTTTGGCCTTTTGCCTATAGGTTGCTGCAAAAGAAAATTAAACACAAGTACAAAGCCATTCATGAGGCAAATAAGAGGTTTAAATAAGTCTTTCCAAATTTAGATTTTGAAAAATATACTAGGACTCCTCCCCAGTTTTAAATATGGGTGAAATCATGGTTATAGATATGGAAATGCTGAAGAAATTGAAACTGTATCCCAAAAGGAAAATATACTAAACATTTATTCAAGGTTTTCATTGTTTTTTCTGGGAGCTGATTTGAGGAAAGAAAGGCAAATACTTCAGTTATTTGGAAGACAGCTCTGAACACATAAAAGGGTGTTGTAGAAAGCAGGTCATCAGCTGGAGCAGATTCATTAGACTCCTGAATACCAATCTATCTCCATGCCTTCCTAACAGAGTCCCTTCCATCCTTTGCTCTGTGAAAGTGGATCCTGATTATAGGAAATTAATCCATGCCTGGCATGGCCCTGGTGACTCATTGGTTGGGGACAGGTGTCTGTTCTACCCAGCTGAAGAAAGGATGTCTATTCTGTGAATGGTTTAACTCATTTTGTAAGGTAAAATGATTAACAGGGTTTTCTCTGATGTCTTGAGATTGTGGCTAATAGTCCCAAAGATGAGGGTAAGAGGAGCTAAAATCCCCACATTGATCCAATTAACTAAGAAATACCTTTCCTCCTCCTCCCTCCCCCCCACACCCAGGCTAGTATAGAGTGAGGACAGAGGAAATGAGAAAATAGGTGTGTGTGTGTGTGTGTGTGTGTGTGTGTGTGTGTGTTAAGATCATTTTCTGCTTAGCAGGAAATGCAAGTCTCACTTTGCTTTCTTCAGTTGAAAAATCTGATTTTGGGATCAACTTTCTGTTGTGCCCTCTGTGAAGTATGAGGTGTGGGAAAGTGATCAGAGACAGATGTTGGCTCAAACAGAAGAGGCATGGTGCACACCTACCATGGGACATGATAGGGTGGTTTTGCTCTGTAAGAACCTGACTTTAGAGGCTAGAGAGATGGCCCAGTGGGAAAGAAGACTTGCTCTGTAGCAATGAAGACTGGAGTTTTGATCCTAGCACCCAAGTAACAAACCAGGCATGGTCCTGGGCTCACTTGCAACCTCACGGAAGGCAGAGACAAGAGAATTGCTGGAGCTTGAGAAGTGCTGGCCTAGCCCCAAAATGCCAGCTTCATGTTCAGAAAGAGATCTGCCTCAAAAGAATAAGGTGGAGAGTGATAGGAGAGGACACTCTGCTGGTTTCTGCACATACTTAAGCACACACACCTGCACACATATATGTACATATACATACACAATCAATCAAAAAGTCCTTTTAAAGGACTTGAATGGGGGCTACTGGGCAGTCTTGGAAGAGGCTGTAGATGGATGCTTAGGGAAGTTGGAGGTATCAGATGGTCAGCACCATATCTGGATTCCAGAAAAGTATGGAGTGAGGACTACATGCTGGACCTCTGGAGATTGCTCAACAATTACTCAATGAGAGATCAATGGCTGTACATCTTAAGGAGCAAGCATTTCCTCTCTCTCCAAGTCTTCTCCTGATTTCATTCAGGAGACCTAGAACTGGGCACAGGGAAATAAAGGTGAAGGTGATTCTCATCCTCCTGTGTGAGTTGCTTGGGCTCTAGCCAAACCTAAATTGAAAGAAGGAGAGAGCATTAGATTAGTAGTGACAGGGAGGTTTTAAACTGCATTAGACTCTTGTATATCTGAAAGTGACCAGAGAGTGCTATGGTCTGTCTGGACCACAATTAAGGAACAAGGAATTGAGTTTTCATGGTTTAACTCTCCTTTCTGAGATTGAACTCCACAGTTAGCGGCGGAACTCTCAGGGGAACCAGCCTTGGAATGACGGTGACAAAGAAGACTGCAGAGAAAAGAGACGATGGCAGCTCTCACTGATGTTTCTGATCTGCTGAATCTCACAGCCCCACCTCCATAAATATCAGGTAACAGATCCCATTTTGTGTGCACTAGTTCGGATCAGAGTGCTGCAGTTTCCTCCTGGAAACACCTCTGACACAGGAGCCTACTGACTTGTCAAGAACACATTTGGAGGGTGTTGTTTAAGGACATAATCTCAATGAAACAATCTTAAACTAACCCTTTGTTTCCTGCCTTATATGTTTTATATTAAACAAAGAAGATTCCTGATGAAGAGATGGTCAATTGATTACACATCTACAATTTTATTCCCTCCTGAAATTCTACTAAGACTCCATTTAAGAGGTTAAAGTCACGAATCCACAAGGAATGAAAGAGGGGACGATCATACCCTGGTTTCAGTCAACCCTACAACAGCAGCAGGATTTTAGAAGCTGGAAAGCAGGTGGGTAGTAATAATGAACTTAGGGAATTCAAGAAACTCCTAAGTCCTTATTTTTTTCTTTTTTCCTTTTGTGTGTCATATATTTGTGTATGTATGTGTACGTGTGTACATGTGTGCATATGTAGGCCAGAGGTCAATGTTGGGTATTTTAATCCCTTTCGTTTTATTTATTTATTTATTATTTGTTTATTTATTATTTATTTATTCTTTTTTTTTTTTTTCTTGAGACAAGGTCTGTCACTGAGCCTAGAGCTCATCAGTCTGGCTAAGCTGGCTGGTTAATGAGCTCCAGGGATCTGGCCCTCTCTTATTCATCCCTAGCACTGGGGTTACAGATATGTGCTGCGAATGCTGGGGATCCAAGCTCAGGTTCCCATGCTTCTGTGGTAGGTACTTTATTGACTGATCCATCTTCCCAGTCTTCCCACTTTTTTCCCCTTTTAAGGCAAGGAATATTTATTTTCTAATATTTCTCTGAGGATAACATGGAAAATTGTTGGGAGACCTCTGTTATGCAAAAGTCGAAGCCCCTTCACACCGGACAGCTCATGCAGCTCAGGAATGTGCTGCGGGCTCCTTTTCATAGCAAGGTGCTTTCTGGCATCTTTCCTGTCTCTCCCTTTGAAGTGGCTGCCACAAATGCCCTGACATAAACATGGCCTTTGGCTCTGAAAAGATACCATGCCTTCCTGTAATTTTCCTAGCAGACAGCTGCCTGGCAGAAATCCACTTCCACATGCAAACAGAATGTCTCACAAAGCATCTAGCAGCCAGAGCTTTTACCACTACCCCCATGGTATAAAATATCCTAGCTTTCTCTTAATATTGGGATTTTGGGATTCAGAGACTGGGTCCCAGAGAGAATAAAGCTGTAAGCACAGACTAAGCCGAGCCTTGAGTCCTGTGTACCGGCGACCTGATTCCCCCGGAGGGCAGCACCTTCCGTTACCAACCAACGGACACCAGCTTTCGCTGTCTCCGTGCCTCTTCACTGTGGGGTTCAGTGGCCAGGAACCCCACAATCCTGAGGAAAGGTACACGGGTGTAATAGGGACGGGATTCTGGTTGGACAATTGCTCCAGTAGCAGAGCAAGCTCCCAACACCAGAGAAGTTATGACAGCCACCAGCTGCCGTCACTCCCAGAGACGCGGGACCCAAAGCAGCCGCAGGTGGATCCGCTGTGCCACTCCCGGAGCCGCTGCTTCCCAGAGAAGTCTGCGGACCCGCAGGGAGTGAGCACACCCTGCGCCCAGAGAGAGCGCAGTCACCCATAGAAAATTATTTTCTGTGGGGTTGTCTTTGAGTGTACTTTTTAAAAAAATTATTTATTTAATAACCACATAATTAGAAGAAGCATTTCATTACAACAGCATTGACATGTTCAATAACAATTTCCAGAGCTAAGCTGTATCTCTTTCAGAATTGGCTGTAAATTTTTAGGTTTACAGTTGAATTAATACAGTTATACACTATTGTACTCAGTATAAACTCTATAAGATATAAAATTAAGTGAGGTTTTAACCTTTAAAAAAACTCCATGTCCTTATTAAAATACACCATTTCATACAGAAAAATCCACTTTTAATGCAATTAACACTAAGATGTTTGCACATGCGTTTCTAATCTCTTTATGTCAGATTATTACTAGTCACAGTCAGCTACTTTCTGAGCTCCTTGGCATCTGAGCATGGATATAAATGATAATGTTTTTCACATCTACTAATTATTAAGGATCAAATTTTTATGCCTTGAAGAATTATTATTTTTTATCATTATTTTTAAAAAATTTTTAATAACTACATGATTAGAAGAAACATTTCACTACAGATTTAACATATTCAGTAACACACTCCAGAGCAGGAGTACATCTCTTTCACAAGAGGGTGTAAGTATC
>NW_008345995.1:43590-44532 GCF_000622305.1 Nannospalax galili | reverse complement strand
AAAAGGTCCTTCTTGACCATGGCTGGCTTCACTTGGAAACATGGAGGAAATGTTTCCTCTGTGTTGACCCTCCTCTTTGTAGACTGGAGACTGGTTCAGGTCCATCTGGTGGGGTCTCCATGGCCTCCTTGATCAAGAGGACAGGTGATTCACCACAGTTACAGGACATTTTGAGAGATGCTCATAGTCCTCTGGAATTTAGTTGACCTAGGAGTGAAAGGAGCAAAAACTGTCCATTATACCCCTCCCTGTCCAAAGTAGTATAGGCCTCAAAGTATGTCTGTTAAACATCCAAGAAGGTTAGCTCCACTAGTCTGGTACTTTTAATTACCATATGCCATGTAGATAGAGCTTGGGCAAAGACCAAATGCTCTCAGACAAACCTTGCCTAGGCATATATTACATTCTTTAATATGGTTGTATGTATAATTTATCAGTAGGTTGTTGGACTAATATGGTTCCTTCTGGTTTTCTAAAACTAACTAGGCCTTGTTTATCTCTCACATTGTCTAACCCTTCCATTATGGTTTCCCCATTTAAGGTGCCCCTGTTTTTTCCATTTCTCCCTTAATAATACCCTTGTGCTATGGTCCCACCTCTCTTGATCTCCTTCTTTACCTTTATCCCCTAGGTTCCTTGTATAACCTTCCCTCCGTCCTCCCCTTAAAATAACCCCATTATTATCCATATTTCCCTTGTTAACATGTTTTCTACTGTTCCTCTCTTTCAGATTCTTTCTTTTCCTTTACTTCCCTAGTTCCTCTTCATTATCCTGGTCCCTGTAGTTATGTCTGGAATAATTACTTACAAGGATTTGGTGCTAGGATCCACATATGAGGGAGAACATACGCAGTTTTTTTTTTTTCTGAGTCTGTGTTACTTCACTTAGTATAACAGTTTCTAGTTCCATCCATTTACCTGCAAATTTCATGATTTCATCTT
>NW_008345995.1:38899-43266 GCF_000622305.1 Nannospalax galili | reverse complement strand
GCCTCTGCCTCCCAAGTGCTGGGATTAAAGGCGTGCACCACCACACCTGGTATTTGAAGTTTTTAAAGAGTTATCCACACTACTTTCCATAGGGGTTGAATAAGCTTGCAGTCCCAGCAGCAGTGGATGAGTGTTCCCCTTTCCCCACATCCTCTCCAACATTTGGTATCATTTGTTCTCTTGATCTTAGCTAGTCTGACTGAGGTAAGACAAAATCTTAAAGTGGTTTTAATTTGCATTTCCTAAATTACTAGTGATGTTGAACACCTTTTAAAATGCTTCTTAGTCATCATTATTTCTTCTTTTGAGAACTCTCTGTTCAGCTCCTTAGCCCATCTTTTAATTGGGTTACTTCCTTTCTTGATACTTTATTTTTTGAGTTCGTTATATATCTGGATGTTAAACCTCTCAGATTTGTCATTGGTGAAGATTTTATCCCATTCTGCAGGTTTTCTCTTCACTTCCTTGGTTGCTTCTTTTGATGTACAGAAGCTTTTTAGTTTAATGAGGTCCCATTTGTTGATCCCTGACATTTCCTGAGCAGTCCCTGTCCAGTTTAGAAAATCTTTTCCTACACCTATATCTTGTAGGTTATTGCCAATGTTTTCTTCTAACAGTTTCAGAGTTTGAGGCTTCACATTCAGGTCTTTGACATATTTGGAGCTGACTTTTGTGCAAGGTGAATGATAGGGGCTTAGTTTCATTCTTCTACAGGTGGAGATCCAGTTTTGCCAGCACCATTTGCTGAACACGCTGTCTTTTCTCCAGTGAATGTTCTTGGCTCCTTTGTCAAATATCAGGTGGCTGAAATTGAATGTACTCATATTTGGGTCTTCAATTTTGTTCCATTGATCTATGGGTCTATTTTTGTTCCAGTGCCATGTTGTTTTTATGAGTATAGCTCTGTAATACAGTTTAATATCTGGTATAGTAATCCCCCAGTATTGCTCTTAGTGCTCAGGGTTGCTTTGGCTATCTGAGGTCTTTTGTGCTTCCATATGACTCTTAGGATGGTTTTTTCCAATTCTGTGAAAAATGTCATGGGAATTTTGATTGGCATTGCATCAAATTTATAAATGGCTTTTGGTAGGATGGTCATTTTCAGAATATTCTTCCAATTCATGAGCAAGGAAGGTCCTTCCATCTTCTGATGTTTTCCTCAATCTCTTTAAAGACTTAAAATTTTCATTGTAGAGGTCTTTAATGCTTTGGTCAGGTTTATTCCAAGATATTTTATTTTATTTTTTGAAACTATTGTGAAGGGGAGTGTTTCCATGTACTCTTTCTCTGATTGTTTGTTATTGATATATAGAAAGGCTATAGACTTTTGTAGATTAGTTTTGTAACTTGCCACTTTACTGAACATGTTAATAATTTCTAGCTTTCTGGTGAAATTTTTGGCATCTCTTAGATATAATATCATGTCATCTTCAAAAAGGGATAATTTGATCTCTTCTTTTCCAATTATTACTCCTTTAATGTCCTGCTCTTATTGCTCTTGCAAGAGCTTCAAGCACTATGTTAAAGATGAGTGGAGATAGCCTTATCTGGTTCCTGATTTCAATGGGAATGCTTCTAGTTTTTCTCCATTTAGAATGATGTTGGCTGTGGGTTTGTTATATATGGCTTTAATTATGTTGAGGTATGTTCCCTCCAGTCCAATTTCTTCTAGGACTTTGAACATAAATGCATGCTGAATTTTGTCAAGTCTTTTCTGCATCCATTGAGATGACAATGTGGTTCTTGTCTTTAGCCCATTTATATGATTTATGATGTTTATTGACTTACGTATATTGAACCATCCCTGCATCTCTGGGATAAAGCCGACTTGATCATGGTGGATGATCTTTTTGATGTGTGTCTGTACGCGGTTTGCAAGTATCTTGTTGAGAATTTTTGCATCTATGTTCATTAGGATATGGGTCTATAGTTTTCTTTTTTGGTTGTATCTTTACCTGGTTTTGGTATTAGAGTGAGGCTGGCTTCATAGAAGGAATTTGGAAGTTCTCCCTCCATTTTTATCTTTTAGAATAAATTAAGTAGTATTGGATGTAGATCCTCTTTAAACGTCTGATAGAATTCTGCTGTAAATCCATCTGGGCTTTTTTTAGCCAGGAGGTTTTGTATTACTGTTTCAATTTCCTTATGTGTTAATCTCTCAGCTTTGGTGGTTCCCATGCTTTTAGGTACCCGTCCATTTCTTTTAGGTTTCCAAATGTAGTAGCATATCGGTTTTTAAAGTATTCACTTATAATGTTCTGGATCTCTTTGATGTCTGTTGTGATGTTTCCCCTTTCATCTCTGATTTTGTTGATTCGGAGGTGCTCTTTCTTTCTTTTGGTTAACTGGGCTAGCGGTCTCTCAATCTTATTTATATTCTCAAAGAACTAGCTCTTGGATTTGTTGATTCTTTGTATTGTTTCCTTTGTTTCTCTTTCATTAATTTCTGCTCTGATTTTTGTTATTTCTTCTTGTCTGCCCGGTTTGGGTTTCATTTGTGGATGCTTTTCAAGTATCTTGAGTTGCAACGTTGTCATTTATTTTTGATCTTTCTGGTTTTTTAATGAAGGCAATTAGAGCTATAAACTTCCCTCTAAGGACCACTTTCAGTGTGTCCCAGAGGTTTTGTTTTGTTTTATTGTCCTTTTTTTTTTTATTCCAGGAATACTTTTATTTCTTTCTTAATTTCTCCTTTGACCCATTCATCATTAAGAAGCATGTTGTTTAATCTCCTTGTGTTTGTGTGGTTACTGGGGATTCTTCTGGTGTTGATTTTAAGCTTTCTTTCATTGTGTTGATTTTAAGCATTATTTATTTTAAGCATTATTTTAAGCATTATTTTAAGCATTATTTATTATTTCTTATAGAATGCATGGAATTATTTCAATTTTTTTGTGTTTGTTGAGGTTTGTTTTGTGCCCCAGTACGTGGTTGATTTTAGAGAAGGTTCCATGGGGTGCTGAATAGTAAGTATATTCTTTGGTGCTTGGGTGGAATATTCAGGAGATGTCTGTCAGGTCCATTTGATATATGGTATTAATTCAGATGTCTCTGTTAATTCTCTGTCTTATGGCCTATCTAATGGCGACAATGTGGTATTGAAGTCTCCCACTATTAATGAGTTGGGATTAATCTGGGTCTTAAAGTCCTGTAGTACTGTTTTTATGAAGTTGGGTGCACCAGAGTTTGGTGAATATATGCTCGTGGTTGTAATATCTTCTTGGTTTTGTCATTCCTTTGCTCAGAATGAAATGGCCCTCTTTATCTCTTCTGATTAGTTTTAGTTTAAAGTCTATCTTATGAGATATTAGAATTGCAATGCCTGCTTTTTTCTTTGTACCATTTGCTTGGTATATTTTTTTCCCTCCTTTCACATTAAGGTAGTGTCTGTCCTTGAAAGTGAGCTGAGTTTCTTGCAGACAACAAAAAGATGGGTTTTGTTTCTTAATCCATTCAACTAGTCTGTATCGTTTGACTGGGGAGTTCAGTCCATTGATATTTAAAGTTATTAATGAAAGATGTGTATTGAATCCTGTCATTTTTATTACTGTTCCCACTCTTGATATAGCTGTGCATTTCCACAGTTATACCTTCATTGAATTTCTGTCACCCCTTGGGTATAGTCGTTCCTTTCTTCAGCTCTTTTTATTGCTTCAAGAACTCTCTGAAGGGCTGGTTTTGTGGACATGAATTCTTTCAGCCTATTTATGTCATGGATGATTTTTCTTTCCCCTTCAACTATGATAGATATTTTGGCTCAGTAAAGTAATCTGGGTTGGCATCTGGGGTCATTTAAAGCTGGGAATACTTTGGTCTAGGCTCTTCTGGCTTTCATAGTTTGCACCGAAAAGTCAGCTGTAATCATGACGGGTTTTCCCTTACATGTGATTTGTTGCTTTTCTTTTGCAGCTCTCAATATTGTCTCTTTGTTTTGAATGTTTAGTGTTTTTACTATGAATGTGCCATGGAGAGTTTCTTTTCTGGTCCTGTCTATTTGGTGTTATATATGCTTCTTGTATTTGTATGAGCATGTCTTTTTTAATTTTGGGGAATTTTCTTCTACAATCCTGTTGAAGATCTGTTCCATACCATTTTTTTGAGATTCTTCTCCTTCCTGTATGCCTATGATTCATAAGTTTGGTTTTTTTATGGTGTCACACAGTTCTTGCATATTCCAGTCTTGTGTTTTAACAAAATTATTTATAATCTTTGCTTGAGTGTTCTAATTCGTCCACTTTATCTTCCAGTCTTGATATTCTGTTTTCCATTTCATTCATCCTATTGGTGAGGCTTTCACCTGTCATTTCTAATTGGCTTACTCTTTCACTTCCTTCTTGATTTCAGTCTGAGTATTCTTCAAGATTTCT
>NW_008345995.1:14205-38797 GCF_000622305.1 Nannospalax galili | reverse complement strand
TTTTGAGTTCCATGTCCTGCATTATCTCCAGGGGGTTCTCATTGTACTCCTCTAGAGGACTATTGGTACTTGGTGGGAATATGTTATTTTGGTTTTTCATGCTATTGTTTTTTCTTTGTGACTTTGACATGTGAATTTCCTTCGCAGTTTCTGATTCTTGTGTGAGCATCAAGGCTTCCTTTGTTGAGTTTAGATCTGCTTCTTTTTGTAAACTTTATGTGCCTTTGTGGTTTACTTGTTGGGCATGAAAAGCTGGTTGGTCTAGGCTTCAGATTCTCTCTTTTGATTTTATATTGGAGTGGCCTAATTGCTTTTGTCTTCAGGAGTTCCCACAGAGGCCCAAGTGAGATGAGGCTCAGATGATATCAGACTTTCTCCTAAGGTTTGGGTTGGTCCAGGAAAGATGCTGCCCTCATGAATTTGGGGGCTGGGCTGGCCTGGGGGAAGGGCCCAGGATAGATGCTGGTCTCAGGAAACTGGTGGCTGTGCCACCCAGGGAAGTGAAGGGAGGTGAGAGCAGGACCAGGCCTGGAGGGTTCCTGGGGGCAGCAGGGAGGAAATGGGTTGGTCCAGATGCAAAGAATCAGGAAGCAGTGGCGTTAGAGAGGTTAGCCCCAGTGTCTGGGGTGCCAAAACATGAAATGGGCCTGTATCCAGCCTAGGAGGAGAGACTTGGGGGTGGGGGCGAGCTGGGAGGGTGAAAGAGGCTGGGGGAGTCACGGCGTGCTGGGAGTGCTGTACTTACCCAGGGAAGGTGCTGGTATCAGGACACTTGAGGCTGTGCAGCCCAGGAAGCAAAGGGAGGGATATGAGGGTGGGACCTGGTCCAGAGGGCTCCTGGGGACCAGGAAAGGTGCTGGCACCAGGCCGCCCAGAGGCTGTGCAGCCCAGGGAAGTAAAGGGAGGTGGACTGTACTTTCTATGCAGTTTTTATTTGTCTGTCATAACAAAAGGCAATTTTTGGTTAAGGTGGTAGCGATTCCAGGTTTGGAACTGGAGATGAGGTGACAGTTGTTGGAGAAGCTGTTAGGGCCCAGCTATATCTTCAGGATCTCTTGCTCCACACTCTGGGCCAGCTGCCCCTCCCCAGTCTGGAGTCCCTTGCCTGGCCCCTCTGTCTTGAGGCTGGGGCACTCCCTTTCAAGGAAGCTGTTATGTGCCTTTCCGAGGTCTCCCACTAGCCCAAGAAGAAAAACTTAAAAGTAGTAACAGTAGATGTTTCCTAACAAAGAGCTCAGCTAGATCACCCTGCCATGAAGCTCTGAGTCAATGTACCTTTCCCAGGTCCCAGCTCTCATGCAGACAACCAAGGATTGCCAGTTAGCTGAGGACAGTGCCTAGCATGAAAAGCTAATACCATAATAAACACAAAGGAAGTAGAGGGAAAAGAGGACACGCAGGAAGAAAACTTTAAAAACCCTCAAAAACCTTACCTTTAATATCTACTGAAAGACATGGGAGACACTGAATGCCCTTAAAGGAGCATTCAAAGGACTGTTGAGACTTACAAGCTTGATAGTAAATGCAAAAAGAAATCTCAGAGGAAATGAGGCAGAGAGACAGAGAACAGGAAAATTAGAGAAGGAATCTAAGGGGTCCAACATGTAAATAGCAGGAATCCTAGAAAGAGAGAGGAGAGAAATAAGAGGAAGAAACCATCCCTCAGGAGACCTGCCTCAGAGCTAAAGGACACATTTTCATATTGAAAATGACCACTGAGTATCATGAACCTGGATGGAAATAGGTCCTATATCACCATGAAATTTCAAAGCAAGATTCTGCAAGAAAGACAAAGCAGGCCAGGTGCTAAGGCTGAGGAATCAGAATGACCTTGAAGTTAATAGCGTCCCTAGCAGCTGTGACAGAATGGTGCTTTGGGTGTTTTGAAGGAAAATATTTTTTCCAATCAAGAATTCTCTATCCAGCCAAACTTCAAATGTGAAGGTAGACAGGTAAATAACCAAGTCTCAGAAAAAAACCTACCTTTCATGGGGCTGGAGAGATGGCTTAGTGGTTAAGAGCACTGACTGTTCTTGCAGAGGACCCAGATTCAATTCCCAGTACCCACATGGTGGCTAAAAACCATCCATAACTCCAGTTATAGGGGATTTTATGCCCTCTTCTGACCTCTGTGGGCATTGTACAATATGGGTGTACTTACATACAAACAGGTGATATACGCATATACACAAAATAAAAATAATAAATATTTAAAAACAAAAACAATTACCTTACATGTAGTGAATTCCTAAAACTCACCAGATGATACTATTCTGTAAAACCAAAAGTAGCCAGGGGTTAGACACAGGGCCTATGACACAGAAGAAAGGCAAGAGGAACCCAGTGTGCTGGAGAAGGAAGATGTTAGGATGACATTGCATGGGGTGTTGAAGTCAATAGTCTATGCTGGAATGGAGGGACTTGAAACATGTCTTAGTCCATTAGTGCTCCTATGACAGAACACCACCCACTTGATGATTTATAAAGAGCAGAGATTTCTCAGTTCTAGCATATGGAAGTCCAAGATCAAGGTGCCAGTAGGTTCCATTCTTTGGAGAGGGCTACTCTGTGCTTCCAAAATGGGACCCTGTTGCCATTGTGTTCTCACATGATGGAAAGCAAAAGGGAAAACCCATTAAATCCATGAAAACTCTTTTCTCATAATTCCATTCAGGAAGGAAGAAGCCCTCATGACATAATCACCTTGCAAATGCCTAACATCTTAATAAAAAGTTAGAATCAAATGAAGTTTCTAGATGTTGTGTTTCAGTAAAACTAGGGTGCAAAACACAAAAGAAAAAGACGCAATGTCCTGGAAACAGGGAACCAACTCAGGACATAAGTCAAGGAAACTTCAAGAATAGAGTTGGGGGTGTGCAAGAGGAGTGCTCCAGTGGTAGAACATGTGCTTAGCGAGCATGAGGGTCTGCATTCAGTCCCCAGAACCACAAACACAAACCCAAAAATCCACCCTCGCAAAAACAAGGCAAGGGAATCTCTGCAGGATGTATTGCTATTAGGCCTATAGATCAAGCAGCCCAGAGAGAAGGAAGATGAAATTTTTAGGAAGAATGCTGTTTTTAAAAAGTACACTGAGGGGAGATGGCTCAGTGGGTGAAAGCACTTGTCGAGAACAGGATCTGTAAAAAGCTAGGTCTGGCCACACTTGTGCTTATAAACCCAACACTGTGGGGGCTGGAGACAAGAGGATCCCTGGGCTTACTGGCCACCAGCCAAGCTCCAGGTTTACTGAGAGACCCCGTCTCAAAGGACTAAGGCAGAGAGCGGCAGAGTAGGAATCTGATATTTTCTGGCCTCCACGTGTGCACACATTACACACCTAACAAAACAAAAAGAGTACAACTCACAGATTACTTGGTATTGACTTGGTACATGAAGGCATTTGGGAGATAAAGGAAGAATTGACAACGGGTATAAGGAAAATCAAGCAAAGCAAACAATGAGGCAATTACCAACTCCAGGAGGAGTGAAACGTGAGAGGAAATATAGAATAACTTTTAGCAGTGAACGATATATGTGTGTACATGGTAAGTGTCAATGCCAGATGTTGATTTAGCCAAAACTATAATGGTATTGGGAGGGTGAAGAAGTAGGAGAGATGATTGCACAAGACAGCAATACCCTTATCTGTCGTGACAGGTGCAACCAAATTATGTCCAAAATAGATGCTGCAGAAGAGAGACTGTGCTTCTTATGTAGAAATGTGGTAATATGAGAGTGAAGGAAGGGACAGTTAAAATGATTTCTGGTTCTTATCTCTAGAACTCTTTTATTTGATTTGCTTTAAGCTTTTTAGTGCTATTTAAAACCCATCTAATGTGCTATTTTGATAAAAATAAAAATTAATGTTCAAAAACTTCTGAATTGTGGACTGCACTATCAGATTCAACCAAAGAAAAAGAAGCAACCAATGTTTCATTAAAGAGGGAACAAGGTGATTTAGGCTGGCAGGGCCAGAGTAACCAATGGCTTTTGCTGGTGTCAATTTACCCAGGTAATTTCTTTGGTTTTGCTGTATAAACTAGGCAATAATGGGCTAGTCTGAATTCTGTTTCCCCTACTCAAAGCCTCCAGATAACCACAAAGAAAGATTTCTTTTTTAATGCTTTTTACTTTTAAGGCATTTTGTGTTTTCATGTGCTTTGAAAACCCTGTTACTTTGTTACAATAAGTTTAATATAAATAATGCTAGTTGGCTTCAGAAATTAGTTCATAATATTTTATAACAATAATTTATAATATTTTGGGGAAATATGTGCAAAAATATTGAGTGTGATAGGCCACAGCATCCTAGCACCTGTTTATTTACTCACAATTTATGTCCTCATTTACTTAAAACACAATAGAAGTATTTTTGCATCAATCACTTCAAGCCATTAGGCTATCACTTAGAGGTTCTTAACTAATTTTAATTTATGAACTCTGTCTTAAAGTGTGCTCCCTCAGTAGCATTTGGCATATCATTGCCTGCTTTGTGTTCCTATATGATTTTTCACTGAAGAATAGTAAAGCACAGCCCACAAACTTTCTGTAGGAAATGACATGATCTCTATTTTGCAGATGGGAACTGGGCACAGATGGCTGCTTCATTAGCCCTGAGAGATGTAGCAAGTTCCAGACAGCTAAAAACAGTATGGAGGCATTAAAGCCCATTCTTCCACTTGCACCCTCCAGCACTGATGATCATTATCATCTATCGTTATCACGACTATTTTTTGAATACCCACTTGGCACATATTATTAAACTGTACTGGGGACGAGATTAAAATCCTTAATGCTTGGCAGCTGTTCTTCTCTGTGTTATTCGCTGAGCTTCCATCTGCCTCACGATCTTCCTCGTTCTGTTGCAGAGGCGTTTGGTTTGAAGTGAATGTTTGGAACCTCTTAAAAGGATGAGGTGGCTCTGCTGAGACTGTTGACAGGCATCGTCTTATGTCTCTTGGCTCCCTTGCTAATTCTGCACTGAGGCTAGCCTTAGTTGAATTAAAGAGTCATCACCATAAAATCATTCACCACCATCCACACCTTTGAGGGACATGTGATCCTTTTCCCAGAAAGCATATAAAATACCATCAAGATTTATTCATCCATAACAGTAAATACCACCGAATTTAGTAATTCTAGTGTTATAATGCAGTGCAAAGTGTTTGCGTTACTGTCCTTGCTCTCTAGACAGATTAGAGGAGAAAAAGACCATGAAAGAGTTCAGGAAATGATCACGTGCTTGCAACAAGTGCAGATAGAAAGGGAAAGAAACCACATTTCACAGAGACAGCAATTTCAGTTGATGGATGATGGCAAGGTTGTTTTAAAATCCAGAAATTTTTTTCTCTATAAAATGACCATTTACTGCATAAAATCATAGTGCTTAGAATTTAGAGGATCTTAGCTGAGCTGTATATCATTCCTGTAATTTAATGGAAGAAATCATCATCCAGAGAGGAACAACTTTGTTCAATACCATGGACCAGAATTCATGACTTTCTAAAAATACCTAATCCATTAGAAAAATGTATGGAGTAGAAACCAGTATTCTTAAATGTTTTTTTTTTTTTTTCATCCTGAAGTTTAAATCATTCAGTAGATAATAGGTTGAGAAGACAAATAAGCATTTCCCTGACTATGGACTCCATTTTCTCCTTGCTAGTTACTAGGGACCACTAAATGGGTTTTATATAATTTATAACCAGAAGTGCCCCCTGAGTCCTAGAACTTTCTACCTCAAATGAGAGAGGTGATATATCAGAGAGGATTTATGTGACCGTCCAGCTTCTGCTCTTGGTGGAATCTCTGAGCAAGTAGCACGATTAGCTAGATGATTTAATTCAAAACAAGTGACCAATGAATGAGTCAAATAAATGCATGAGTATAAGTTGACTACCTGCATATATAGTCCCCTGAAACTTGGGTTCAGATAATGATTTCAGATTCACTGCCATTAAGAAGAAGAAGAAGAAAAAAAACAACCAAAGCAAAAATCAATAAAAGCTACCACCACCACAACAAAACACTTGTCAATTTTCAAAAAAAATTATCATAGCTGGGTATGCAAGATAATTGAACATTTAAAGTTTAATGGATGAGTCTTGAACCTGGTAATTCCCCTCATCGACAATTATAATGACACATTAATATGGCATCTCCAAAACATTGTATATTGTCAGGTTGGTTAGATAGCTCAGTAGGGAAAGGAACCTGTTGCCAAGCCTAACTTTGATCTCTGGAACCCACATGGTGGAAGGACGGACTTGACTCCCAAAATTGTCCCCTGATCTCCACATATGTGCGTGCGCGCGCGCGCGCTCACACACACACACAATAAATAAATAGATAAATAAATAAATAAATAAATAAATAAATAAATGTAGGGGGAAAATCACAGTTTTACTTTCTCTATTTCTACAGAATTAGGAAACATTTTAGGGAGTCATCCTCCCATGATTCAATAAAGGGACTGGTAAATTGAGAAGTGAAAAGGCTCGCCTTTCTAGAATCAATAACAGTGAAACAAATTCTTAATCTATTCTATTATCTTGTGCTATAAAAATAAAAGCAATGTATGCCCCTTGTGGCTTTGTTTTGCTTAATTCTTTTTTGGATGATTCTAGGGGACAAGAATGATGACTGTTATCATTACCTAGATGTTCTGAGACAAGTGATTCTTGCTGTCTAGCAGGTTGAGCAGGTACCTATTACGCTGCTGTTTGTGAATGATGTGAAAGTCTTTTCATTTGGGGGCTGGGGCACAAGAGCAGGCTATTTCCAAAAAGAGCAGAGACTGCTTAAAAATGGATGGTCACAATGTCTCCAGTCTGAAGAGGTGCAGACATTTCTAACTACTCTTACTATACCAGAAGAGCAAACAGATTGAACAGGGTTAAGAGACTGGCCTCTGGACATGCAGAGGAAGAATTGAGAACCCAGTGATGCAAGATGTAAAGTATTTTTGTGTGTGGATGGATGAATTGTAGGAATATAAAGCATCAATTTTGAACTAGAATAGTAATTCCAGTTTGTCTATTATGATAAGATGAATTGAAAGCGAAGCAGGCTCCATTAAATGAGTTTGAGTAACCAAATACAAAGAGTTAAAGAAAAAGTTACCAAAATGATGACTAGTTTCCAGTCTAATAAACACACTGTATGTTCAATTAGAAACATAAATTTGAATTCCAACTAAGAAAAAAAAATCTTTAAGAGATAAAGTAAGAGGTCTAAGTATGCCAGGGAAGCCTGAGTCTTGAATGCTGAACAAACCCCTGTGGTTGTTTACTTATTTATTTTTGAAGTGTTACCTCTGAGAAAAATTATTTCTATATATTGTGGTTTAAGATTCTTAATGTTTGGTTTGCATATATTTCCAACACACTATGTAAATAGTTTTGTAATTTTATATTAAAATGATACAAAGATTTATCTAATAATAAAGGTTTACATAACACATACTAAAACTTCATTTTAATATGCTTGATTGTTGATCTTGCTTGCTAACCTGATGGGCTTTAGAATCATTTAGGAGACAAACCTCTTGGGGTTGTCTGTGAGGACATTTCCAGAGAGGTTTAATTGAGGTGGGAAGACTCACCCTCAACACAAGAAGCACCATCCATGCTCTAGGGGCCCAGATTGAATGAAAAGGACAAAGTGTATGGTGCACCAGCTTTCATTTCTGTCAGCTTCCTGACTTGGGGAGGAGACAATATAACCATCTGTCTCTTGCTCCTGCTATGCCATGATAGACTGTATCTCTTCAGACCATGAGCCAAAATAGACCCTTCCACAATAAACCCTTCTTTAAGTTGTTATAGTCAGGTATTTTGTCATAGCAATGAGAAGGTTACTAATACAGAACCCAAACTGCATCATAGTATGTAGACTATCAAGTTATAAAACACACAAAAAACAAGCAAACAAAACCGTGATGGGCTCAATTCCGTTTTGGATTCAAAGACAAATTGCCAATTGGTCAGAAGCATGTGGCCTGATTCCCATGGTGGTTTTCAGCGCAGGGTTGATTGCCATAGTGAAATCACCAAACTTCTCCTTAGCCATTATCCATGAGCAACTAGTGTCTCACTCATCCCCTGAAATAGGAGTGAGGTGCTGAGGGGTAATACCATGCAATCTCAGCTGGCTTCAACAATTGAACTGCAGCTTGCCTCTGGAAGCTTCTGGAAAGTCTTTAATTCTTTACAGGTACTGGGTTGCTGCAGGTGAAGCAGCTTTGGAGTCAGTAACATAATAAGAAAATTAAGCACAAGGTTACTGAGATGATTCCCTCAAAGAAGAAAACTATTTCTCCCTTTCTATGGTGTCACTTGGCAAAGCTGCTCTCTTGAGGGCAGAGCTGAGAAGGACCCCAGATGCAAATCACAGCAGGTATTAGAACAGAGCTTCATCTTCACTGGTTTGTTGTTTTAAAAGACAAACTTCTAGGGGGCTATGAGAAGGCTCAGCAGACTAGAGTGCTTGCCGCTCTTCCAGAGTTTGGTTTTCAGCACCCAGGTCTGGTGGTCCACAACTGCCTGGAACTCCAGCTCCAGGGGATCCAACACCTTCTTCTAGCATCCTTGGAACCCATATTCTTGTGGCACATACACACACACATACTCACAAATAAAAATCTTTAAAAACAAACCTGCAACCTATTAACCCAAGCTGTACTGCTCTTCGTGTGTGTGTGTGGGGGGGGTGAGCACGTGTGTGCATGAACATGTGTATGTGCATGAACACGTGTGCTTGTTATCATACATCTCCATGATCTCCTGGTAAAGACCCACCCCACATTCATATCACTTGGACCAGTTAAGGTCATATGACAATGCATGTACTAACTCCTTTCACTTAAAAAAAATCCAAAGGTATAATTTTGGTTTTGGAACAACACACACTGAAAAGCATCAAGTCTTTTTTTATTTTTACTTTTTCTTATCCCAAAGAATCTTTTATTAATAAAAATAAATTTAGGAAAATCTTATTTCTGGGATAATATTCATACATTATAGATGCTCCAGCCCTCAAAAAAATGATCTAATAGAAGTACATATAGAAGTCTATTTCAAGTTTGGTCAGAGACACATTTTGGGAGAGTTAACAGGATCAAATATCAGGGAAAGTTCTGGCAATGGGTGTGGTAGTTAAAGAGCTGGCAGAAAACTACAATTTTTTTTTTTTTGCAGGGCTGATGACTGATATTTTAGGTCAGGCAAGAATCCCAGTAGTTTTTAAAAGCAGGCACTGATTTTCCAAAACATGATGGCATCACTTAACCAGGACTAGATTCTATGTAGACATCTACGGGAGACAGGAAAAGAGGGATAAGGTTCAGAATGAAGGAAGATGGGAAGGGCAAACATTTCCCTTTTCCTACCTTTCTATTTATGGAGGGAAATACCTGCTGTCACTGTTCAGAGCCCTGGTTGTGTCACATCTTCAGAAGAACTTCAAGATGACCCCAGAGGAGCAGCCTCGCCATTCACCCTTTGAAACGTGAACTCAGGTCACTGGTTTCCTTAGTAGACTCAGTGTTCAATAGGTCCCAAATCAGCACAATATTGGCAAAAATGCAGGTTCTTGGCCGATACCTAGACCTACAGAATCAGGGAATGTGGACCAACAACCTTCCAAATGATTCTCATGAACGCCATTGAGAACCAACAGGGAGCAGATTTAGTTCAGTTTTTAAAAAATATTTTATTTATTATTTTTAGTTTATGTGTATGAGTACATTGCCTGCATGCATGTGAGTGCACCCATGTCGTGCAATGCTGTGGAAGTCAGAAGAGAGCTTCGGATTCCCCTGGAACTGGAGTTAAGTACGTTTTGTAGGAACCCGGGTCCTCTGCAAAAGCAGTCAGTGCTCTTAACTGCTGAGCCATCTCTCCGGCCCCTACTTCAGTTTTACTGCTAAGAAAGGTAGTATAAAAAGATGCTCGACACATAATGTTTGGCTCTGAATAAAAATAAGATTATCTGTTACCTGATTTTTGTTCTTTTAGGTAGTATTTACTTCCCTTTTCATAACCCTTGCTTAAGTGAATGGCACCGTGGACACTTGCACTGGGAGGTGCTGGACAGAAGGAAGTTGGTGTAAAGGTGGAGCAGGATAAAACACATGCTTTTCACATTTGCTGAATTTATATTGAGAAGTATGAGAATTTTCAGTTTTTCTAAAATCACCAAAAGGTTGCTGCTAGGTATTTGTAACATTTACTATGTTGTTTTTGAAAACCCACTCTGTTATTTTCAGATCTAATTTTCACTTTTCTTGTTTGAATGCACCCAAGCTCAGTTCAGAGAACAGGAGATTTCAGTTCAGTGGTTTCTTGAATCACACCTAAAACCCAAGGAAAACCAGGGGTTTTGAAAGGCAGCTGCAGCCACTCCAGTGGAAGATAACGAGCACCATCTAGTGGTCTTCAATATTCTTTTGTTAAATTCAGACCAGTGAAGAGGTTGAGAACAGGCTCTGTTGGATTCTCAGCGCAGGTTAGTTCCAGAATGACCTCAGAAAAACAAACCTTTTGATGCTCACCTTCTCAAATATAAATTTTCACAATTTTATGACAACTCGTGGGATATTGTGAACTCAAATGAAATGCTGTATGTGAGACATGTCCAAAACAGTCAATAAATGTCATTTTCAACAGACTTATAGGAGATGGGGTCTGTCCATGGTATGCACTATTAACTTCCCTTCAAAAGAAATGGCTACTGAACCTGGTTTGTGGGATCTATAAGAAGAGGCTGAACAGGGTGCTCTACTAGCATGCTGTTATATTTGGTAAAAGCTTATGGTAGGAAAAGGAAAATTGGGGCAGCACAGCTGGTAGTTGGAGTCCAGATGGAACACAATGTGGGCTTTTTCTCAGTCCTTCAAATCTGACTTGGCTCAGAAGGAGGATGTCAAGAGTGGGGAGAGATTGAAAACAAAAACAAAAGCTAACTCCGAAATCAACACTGCCATATGTCCCCAACCTGGAACAAGACCAGGGAAATTTTAGCTTAAAATACATTGACGCTACAAGAAATCCCTATGAATTACTCCCAAAGGCATAACACTTTGCAGGGGATATTTGCAGAAGAACATAGAACTGTAGAAAACACGGCATAGAAAGAGATGGTACTTCCTGACAGGTCGAATGCTGTTTTGAGAGTGTCACCCTCTATGTAGCTGATGCAGAAGTGTTTGTAGAAAGCAAGAAGAAATACAGAACAACTCCAAGTTATTAAAGTTTGCTCTGAAAGTCCACACAGCCTCTGAGAAGTTTTCAAAATGAAAGTGGTTAAGAGGTAAATTATGGGGGCGCAGGGATCTCGGAGCACCAGCTGCTGGGCGCGGCGCCTGTTTCTTACACGCACCTGGGCGGCGGTCCGCACCGTGTCTGTCGTTTGAGTCCTTGGCTCTCTGCCACTGGCGGGTCCCTACTTCTCCGCGTTGTTGAGGTTCTCTGCTACCCGGGTTGGCCTGGTCGGTTCCGTCCCAATCTACCGTGCACTCTCTCTCTAGGTTCGGGACCCGTCAGCTGTCGGGTCATGAGGGGAGGTGTAGGATGGCGAAAGCTGGATTTCCGTGAGTCCCGGTTTATGAAGAGACAGCTCTCTCCGAGAAGGCTGGATCATAGGCAGTAAGACACAGAACTCAGCTCAGTTAGTGGTACAGCCCCTTTATTCTGTGACTCAGCTCGGCTCCAGGCCTTAGTGATCCAGCTTCGATTATTGAGGGAAAACCAGGATACTTTATACTGTGGGGGTAGTGGTAAAAGCCTTAGCTGATAGGTACTTTGTGGGATGCCCTATTTACATATGGAAGTGGGCTCCTGCCAGGCTGTCAGACTACCTGAAAATCACACAGGAAAAGCTGGCAGTTCCAGAGCTGGAGGCCATGGCTACTTCAGAAGATGAGTCAGAAAGATGCCGGGAAGGCACCCTGCTGATAAAAGGAGTCTCTGCCTATGAAGCTGAGCCCATAGGCTATCCGGACATGGAGAGACTGCCACTTTACACAACAGGGGTCCCCAAGAGTAAATAAAGGGGGGGGGACACTAAGAAACCAATTTACCATGAGATACATTAATGCAAAATTAGTGCGGAAAGGTTACAAAGAGTGAAGAGACAATTTTTTTCACTTGCATTATATGTCTCTGATGTTGCATATGTTTTTAAAGATAACAGTTTTAAAAGCAAAAATACCAGGAACATACAAAATCATGTATGGCTCTATTTTCTAACTTTTCTTCCTACATAATCACCAAGAAATGTGATTTTTTGTTTTTTGTCTTTTTGAGACAGGGTCTCCCTGTAGCCCCAGCTGTCCTGGAACTCGCTATGTAGACCAGGCTGGCCTTGAACTCACAGAGATCCACCTGCCTCTGCCTCCCAAGTGCTGGGATTAAAGGCGTGCGCCACCATGCCTGGTGAAATGTGATTTAAAAAAAAAAGGGGGGGCTATTAAGTACCAAAAAAGAAAGGGGGGTTGGTAAGAACTCCTCAGTTGGTAAACGGGCTTGCTATCTGAGTTCAAATCTCTAGAAGCCCATAAAATCCAGAGACAAAGTGCACATCTGCAATCCCAGCACTCCTACAGGGAGAAAGGGAGAGAAAAGAAAACTTCCAGAAGGGCCTGGCTTGTTAGTTTCCAGCATGTTTCAGCAAAACAAGAGACCCCTGTCTTAAATAAGGCGGAAGGTGAGGGCTGACACTTGAGGTTTTCCTCTGGCCTCCACTCACATATTGGCACATGTAGGCTGCACACACACACACACACACACAGACACACACACGTGCACTCACACACAGAGTACACATCCACGCACAACATACATACAAAAAAACCTAAAGAAAAACTGGAAAAAGGGGCCTTGTTCATGGAAAATAAGCAGAATGTAGGCATATGAAGATGGTCAACCTATAGCCACTCAAAGAGCGTTGGGTGGTCCAGGAGCGTTGGCATGACCTGCAAGGATCCCACCTGAAACTGAATCAGCATTTTTAACAAGATCCCTGCGTGATTTGTCTGCATGTTAAAAGTGGATAAGCCCTGGAGTTTCAGACTGGTTTGCTCTCAGGTGCAGCCCAGGACCGGTAGTTGATGCAATCTCTCCAGGTGATTCTAATGTGCAGTGGAGTTAAGAACTGAAAAACAAGTCCAACCTCATTTCTCAAATGAGGAAATTCTGATCCATAAACATTTATGAGCTTATCTAAGGTTACCCATCTATTTAGTACCAGAATCCTAATAATGATACTTCCTTTCTTATAAAATAAAAAGATAAAAGGAGCAGGTACTATAGTTTGGATACAAAGCAGTAGGGCCAAGTGACCATGGACCAAAACCTGTGAAACCATGATCCAAAATAAACTTTTCTTCCTTGTAAACTCATTTTGTTAAGTATTTTATCACAGCAACAAAAAGTCCATTTACAGCAGGATTCAGGGGACAGTTGGGAATATAGGTATTATTATTTTATGTAGTGTGGTGATTTGGCTTCCTGAGGGAGCAGTCACTGGAAGGAACAGAGAAAGCCAGTCTTAGAGATGGTTGGGAAACTATTAAAGGCAGAACTAGTGAGCTGGTTGTGTGTGTGTGTGTGTGTGTGTGTGTGTGTGTGTGTGTGTGTGTGTGTGTGTCTATGTATATGTGTGTATTGTGTTGGAGAAACAAGTAGTATTTCTAAGTTCCTGACAAATATTAATCTTTCACATGTAGAAACAGGAAACCAAAGTGCAAAATCTTAAGTTATTTGGTGCTAGTATTGAACCCAGGACCTCGTGCATGCTAAGCTCAGATTTTGCTATTATATCTCCAGGCCTTTAGGTTATTCTTAAAACACTTCCAACTTCCTTCATGTTCTTACTCATTATTACAACTATCTGAAGCATTTATTTAAAAAATAAGAACTGTTAGGACTGGAAAAACTGCTTAATGGTAGAGAGCACTTATCTAGTATGTTCAAGGTATAGATTTCAATCCCCAGCACTACACACAGAGAAAGACCAACCAACTCCCAGAGAAAAAGAAAAAAAAAAAAAACCCTGCCAGATCCAAACTATTGTTTAGAAGTTTTTGTAAGAATTCAAATTCTGGAAAACACAGAGAACATTATTGGGTAGTAGTTCAATAATGTAATGTTAACTAAAAGAAGACTGATTCCAAGATCAAAAGAAGCAGCATTTTGGGAGAAACGAAGAATTGCAGTGAAACAGGATAGCCCTGAACAGCACCCATTAAGGCAAGCACAGCTGAGGTTTTATAAAGGTGATTTCCACAAAGAGCAGTTTGTGCAGGCAGCTCATTGGCTGAGCAGAAATCTTTGATTCAAACCCACTGATTTGAAGGTTAACTAGGATAATTCCAGCTGAGAAAGGGTGAAGGCAGCAGTGGCTGCAGTCAGTTTACTCAAGTTTGTTAGAACATTCTATGCTTTGACCTTTAGCAATGAGCAATCCCCTCACAGTATCCAGATTCCACTTTAGAAAGACAGCCTTAGTTACTTCTTTTTTTTATGTATTTCTATGGATCAAACCCAAGGTCTCTCATAAGCTAAGCAAGTACTCTTACCACTGAGCTATGTTCCCAATCTACTTACTTCATTTTGTTTTCATGTGACATGCAAATCTACCAGTAATTTAACATATTAATATCATGAGTTGGAAATTGCCAACATAAGGACTTATTTTGAATCTCAAACTTATTATTTCTTTGTTCTTTTCATTAAAATTATTTGTGTATGCTTGGTGTGTGTGTGTGTGTGTGTGTGTGTGTGTATGTGTGTGAGTGCATATCACACACATGTACCACAGCATGCAAGTGGAGACAAGAGAAAAACTGTGTGAGTTGGTGCTCTCCTTCCACTTTTACACGGGCTTTGTGGATCGAGCTCAGGTCTCTAGGCCTGCTAGCAAGCACCTTTACTTGCTGAGCCATCTTGCCATCCCTATCATTATTTCTTGAATCATTGCTCCCAGAGAATTTATACAAAGCATACAAGGAGCATCAGTTTCTTAATATTTATTTTATTCACAAGAATAATTCACTGCAAGCTTGGTATTATGGCACAGGTCTATAATCCCAGTGCTCAAAAAGCCTAGACAGGAGGATGGCAAGTCTCAGACCAGACTGTGCTACACAGGGAGACTCTGTTTTAGAAAGGCAAATACAAACCAAACAAACCCAAAAATGATCCCCTGTCAGCACAGTCAGGGCCAAGAATACACACCAGTTATAAGGAAGACTGGAAGAAATTGTGCCATGCCCTTCCCTGGTTCCTGGTTCCAGGAAATTCTGGCCTCAGCCTTTTACTCAGTGCCTGCATTTCTGCTCTTGCTTTTGGACTTGACATCTGTGGATTTCTTCAGTTACATCTTCATGCTGGCTGCCAAGGGTTAGTTCTCATAGAGGACAATACATCCTGCTGTGTTCTGGGATTTCTCAACTTAAAAAAAAAATTGGGATTTGAAAACATGTAAATTTCCTGAGAAATACAGGGAAGAAATTTTTGTATAGAAGCATTAACCACAAGGGCAGGGAGACTGGAGCAATGTTTAGCAGGGAGGAGATGGCAAGACCACAAGGCAGAGAGGTGACAATCTGATATTAAGAACCTGTGGGCATTGTAAGTCCTCTAAATTAAGTGGAGAACCAGGAGGAGCCTGGAGCAGAGGGGTGACAGGATTCCACTGAGCTTCTCAACACACGACTTAGGCTGCTGTGTTGCAAGTGTATAGCGAGTACAAGGGAGGCCCCTACTCAAACAAATAAACAACCCCAGAAAACTACAGGTAGGTTTTTGCAAAAATCAGGTGAGTGGAAACATTGAGGGTGTGAGAAGTGCTTGGATTCTGGATATATTTGAACTTGTAGAGCTGATAACATTTATAATAAATGTGAAAGGAAACGGGATTGAGAATGCAGCCAAGGTTGTTGGTATGAGGGTGGATGGAGAGGATGGAGCTATTTACTGGAGACGGGAAGGGCTGGAGTGAGGAGAGGGACTATGGAAAAGTGGTTTGATTTTTGATCGGTTAAGTTTGAGAGGCTTCTCATACACCTAAGTGGAAATGTCTTATTGAGGTTAGATACAGGAATCTGGGTTTCAAGGGAGAAGTCTGGCCTGGAGATGGAAATACAGGATCGGTGGTGGATGGAATTTACAACTCAAGTTGTTACAGCATCACGGCCCTAGATCATACCTGTGCTCGATGGACAACTCAGTTTATGCTTATTTGCTCTGCTAAAAAAGACTGAAGAACTGCTTCACTTGGTCAAAAGCATGAAGATAAAGGGGCTTTGGATGTGAAAACGCCCTGTGAACAGTCAGGGACCATTCAGGCTGGAACACAGAGGACGGTTGATGGTACTGGCGATGAGGCGCAAAATCAATTTGGCGGTCCAGTCAATGAGTCCCCATGCACTGTAAATTACAGAAATTATGAATAAAAGGTGCAAACAACCATTATTATCCCTTTTTGAACTCAAGCCCAGTTTTTACAAAACTAGAATTTTATTGTTATTTATTTACAAAAGCATCCAAATTTGCGAGGACTTTCATTTCCATGAACTAAGTCGCATCTCTGTTAGGAGGGGTTACTGAGCCCTTTGGGGTAGCTGGCCTCTAGGACACCCTAGCAACAGAAGAGCCATGCAAACACCGGGATCTTCGCTCGTAGTCCAACTTAACGTGAATACTACCCCCCCACCCCGCCCCCAAACGTCCGCAGCAAGGGAGACAGCAGATTCGCTCCAACCTCGTCACCCCGCAGGTTGCTGTGACCGTCCCTGTTGCCCCTGGTCCCCACAGTCCATCCCAGGTGGTACAAACCTTTTGTCCTATCGCGAGACTGGGAATTGCGCGCTTCTGGTTGCCTGGCAACAGCGTTCCTAGCGGCCGTGGGCTTTTGACTAAGGCATCTTCCATCGTGACAAGGGCAGCTGCCGTGGGGCGAAAGACTTGTCCTTTTGGAAGGGAAGTGGACGACGTTGCGGGTGTCAGCGGCGCCCGTCAGCCGCCTAGCTTTAGTCCCCGCCGGGAAGGTGAGGGACCGCGCGGATCGCGGTGGAGACCGGGCGGGGCGGAGTTGAGTCCCACCGCGTGGCCCAACGGCTGTCCACGAGGACAGTGGGCCATAGGGGGCGTGACCGGGCCGCAGAAGGTCTGTGGGTCTCCTGCTCTTGGGGATTTCATAGTCCTTGCAGGAAACGCCCTTTTAGCTTGATTCGTCCACCTTTCCGAGCTTTCTCTCCACTGAAGTCTAGAAAACTAGTCAGTAGCTTAGACCCTAAGCGCCAAAAGATGCATATAGTCATGATTAAAAAAAAAATGTAAATAAATGACTGGTAAACACTAGAGACCTTTTCTCATAATGAAAGAAATGTTATCACAATTTACAGGTCCCTTTGGGTGTCTGTCAGATTGGAGAATATGAAAGGGCTTTGCAGGGAACCAGGCTACCTGCAAACCAAGTGGAGAAACAGGCAGTTTCATTTCATAAGCGCAAATACTGCATATCCAATCTACATGAATTGATTAAGAGTGTTATAAAACGGGGGCTAGAGAGTTGGCTCAATGGTTAAGAGCGCTAGCTGCTCTTGCGAAGGACCCGGATTCGATTCCCAGCACCCACATGGTGGTTAACAACCATCTGTAACGCCAGTTCCAGGGGAATCTGATGCCCTCTTCCTGACCTCCACAGACACTGCACAATACGAGTCTACTTCCATACATGCAGGTAATACACTCATACACATAAAATAAAAATGATAAATAAAAATTTTAAAAAGTTATAAAATGCTGGCATGTGTTAATAGTGATTTGTTACAACTTAAATTGGTTTGTATGTATTTCACTGACTATAGGGTGACTGATATTTTATTTTTGAATTTTTTAATGTCCTAAGAAAATGCACATCATGTAGCGTTAAGTGAGAAACATATGAAACCAATTTTGTTGAAGAAGATAAAAAGAATAAGAAATGTGCCAATGGTGATTTATTAGTCTAAGATGTTGTAGGGTTGGCATGATTCTTATTTATTTTTGAATACATTTTGGTAAATTCTAGAAATTTTTCTGCAACAAATTCTTTAATTGTGAATGCAAAACAGACTTACTAGAAAACCAGGAAATACAAAAAAGAAAAAGGTTAAAAAAAAGGACACAGGAACATCCAGGAGCCCTCTAGTCAGGGAGCATGCTTATGTCCTTGAGGGTCTCTGCTTCCTTAAGTATGACATTGGACTTTTTAAAAGCAAGAACTGGCAATGATTTGTCCTCTCCCTCTCTCCCTCCCTCCCTGTTTCCCTCCTTTCCCTTCCCTTTCTTTTGCCCTTTCTCCTTCCCCTTCTCTTTCCCACTCTTCCTTTTCCTTCCTCCCTCCCCTTCTTTCCTCTATTCTTCCTTCCTTTCTCCTTCCTTCCCTCCCTCCCTTTCTTCCTTCCTTCCTTCCTTCCTTTGTTCCATGCAAATTCTTTATTTTTATTATTTAAAAATATTTTATTATTTTTAGTTTTTATGTGTATGAGTGTATTGCCTGCATTTATTTAAGTGCACCTGTGTTGGTCATGCAGTGCTGGTGGAGGTCAGAAGAGGGCGTTGGATTCCCTGGAACTGTAGTTACAGATGGTTATTAGCTGCCATGTGGGTGCTGGGAACCAAACCTGGGTCCTCTGCATGAGTAGCCAGTGCTCTTAACTGCTGAGCCATCTCTCCAGCCCCAAACTCTTTGTTTATGACCTTAGCTGTTCTTCTACTAATTTTTTTTCTTATTGATCCTTAACACTTCTTTAGAGATCCTGCCCACTGCTCCTTGATTCCTCTGAAGCCTGAACAGCTCCACTCTCTCTGCACTCTGTCCTCCTTCTGGCCTTGGGTCCAGACCTGCTCCTGCCCTTCCACTTCAGATCTCTGGATCTGAGATCTAGACCAGACTAGCTTAATCCTCTAGCATAGTTTGTCTGACCCTCCACAGGCTGTCCCCGTCCCCACTCTGATGGTGCAGGCATTCATTGTTGGACTACTTGGATTCTATCCAGTCATTTATAGCAAGTATATTGACCTGGTTCCAAAGGACGTTATGAATGCAAATGACCCAGACAGACCTTCAAAGACCTGATGATGAATCTATTAAAGAGATAACAGAAAAGACAAGGCTAGCCTTAGAGAAAATTGTATTGCAGATCACTGCAGCCATGCCAGTTGGAGCAGCTGACAAGCTGGTCCCTGCTCAGTACATCCAATACACATCATCACAGCAAGGAGTGGCATTCTCTGGAGCCAAACAAAGGGTTATTCAGATGGTAGAACTACAGAAAGATCCAATGGAGCCTCCAAGGTTCAAGATTAATAAGAAAATACCTTGGACCACCATCTCCTCCTGTACCTGTAATGTATTCTCCTAGTTGGAAGATGACTGTGAAGAAACAACAGGAGTGTATTTCCCTGGAGAAACACAAAGAATTACACAGTTCCATTAGATAAATGGCTAGCTCTGACAGAAGTGGGCTTTAGGCAGTACATATCAGTGAGAAGTTTGCCAAACTGGCTGAGGCTCTCAATGTTGCTGAGCAGAAGGGTCATGAAGCTGTGGAAATGCAGGCCCAAGCAGAGAGAAGGATGGCTCAAAAAGAAACGGAGAAACATGAAGAGAAGCTTAGAGAAATGGCTCAGAAAGCCAAAGAGGAGAGCTGGGATTAAAACCCATGTGGAAAAAGCGGATGGAGAGGCACGGGAAAGGTATGAAATCAGGCATGGTAGGCGAAAAGAGAGACAGCAGGTCTGGAGTCTTTCCAGGGCAGATCCTGATGAGAGGTCAAAAGTGCAGAGACATGAAAAGCAAGGTATCAGTGAAGTTGTTATTCCTGCTGTGCCCAATCTCAAACTTCCAATGAAGTCTAGTATGACCAAATGCTCTTCAATCAATCCAAGGGTATGATGAGTGGATTTGCAGGAGAAGAAGATGAAAATTACAATGTTTTTGATCAAGCTTGGAGAGGTGGTAAAGCTATGGCCCAGAGTATTAATAGGCACAGTAAAATTCTGTACAAGGACATGTATGGCAATGGAAGCCAGAATATAGCTCCTTGCCTGTATGTTCCTGCCTTGGGTTCCTGCCTTGACTTCCCTCGATGTTGGATTGTGACCTAGACATTGTAAGCTGAAATAAACCCTTTCCTACCCAAGTTGGTTTTGGTCAGTGTTTTAGCACAGCAATAGAGAAGCAAACTGGAACACTCATGTAGATTTTTTCAGGGGGAATTGGGGGAGACTCAAGAGCATTGTATTAGTTACTTTTTGTTACTGTGACAAAATATCATCACCAAAAGTAACTTATGGAAGAAAGAGTTTATTTTGGCTTACAGTTCCTGAGGGAGAGCCCATAGTGGAGGGGTACACATGGCAGCAGGTGGCTTGAGCAGGAGGCCAGGAGATCATATCTTTAACCATACCCAGGAAGCAGAGAAAGTCACCTGGAAGTGGGGTGAAGCTACCAACTCTTAAAGCCCACTCCAATGACATAGTTCCTCTAGAAAGGCCACACCTCCTATGGTTTCCGTAACCTCCACAAACAGGGCCATCCATTGGGGACCAAGTGTTCAAATACCTGAGCTTGTGGGGGACACTGCTCATTCAAACCACAAGCATGAAGCATTGTGTAATCAAATAGGTTTTCTCTTCATTTTTGATTTATGTTCTTGTCATGCTTAATAAGTCATTCATTTCATATTTTTGCCAGTTATCTTTGTGCTTTCTTCCAGTCCTTTGAAGACTGCATATTTTACATTTATTCATTGCTTTTAAAATTGGTGTTTACTTTCATCAAAGTAATATGTTCCCAAAAGTCAAACTGTGGTATGACATCTACAATGGAAGGAATAACAACAATTTCTGGTCACATTCTCTGGAGGCAACCATCTTGAACTCTTAAATATTAATGTTTACTTAACCAATGTTTGACTTAATCTATTTTTGAATGTCTTCTTTGATTTCCTATTATGATAGATTCTTCTCCCCCCCTTTATGGATATTGTTCCCCACATACACTCAATTAAGGGACAGTGTTTGGTAAGTCAACACTCAGTGCTTATATAACTATTTGCATATTGTTTTATTACTTTCTTATACAGTTACTTTTAATGTGAACTCTATGTGACAAGTGATTTCTTCAACATATAATACATCTATAAGATCTAGTTTCTATGCTCTTTATTCCAGTTCTTTCCAGGTGGCCAAATACACAGTCTCTCAGTTGTATTTCCTGGGAACTATGTTTAGGAGAGAATATAATAGTAACAGACTAGTTTCTAAAGCAAATGGAAAGGTTTCTGGGACTTTCTGCTGATCTATGTCACTGATGGGTGCCTGTGCCCTGGCCCTTATTGACATGTATTATATCAGCTCTGCACATGCCTGCATCTCACTGTTTCTCTGCAAGCTGCAATAAGTCCTCCTTGACAGGATCTTAGGGCATGGAAAAGACATTTGACCTTTTGGTGACTTATGCTTTCTGGTTGTGCTGTGATGGGCCAGGGTGATCCATCATTTTGCAGTAATAATGTCAAGCCCTTCCTGAATGAGCCCAAGCCTTTTTTCAGAGTTTGAATAATGTTGACATCAATGCCTTTTTCCTTCTGAGTGGGAAGAGTTGACCTGCTGTTCTCTTAAGTGCCAGCATTGGCATATTGCGCAGTTGGAGGCCAAACCATATTGTTCTTCAGTGTGCCTGAGAGAAGCTTCAGGTTGTTAATGTTTGTGCTTCCTCCTGAGTGCAAAGCTTCTTTGGACTCTGCCTCTGTGGTCCACAAGCAGAAAGAAAGATGAGTTACTTTGTAGAGTAAGAAAGGACATTATAGTTTTAATGCTTATACGTAATTATAAAAATTTAGAAAAGATTTGGTGGATGATACTCATTCATATTTAAGCTAAACACCAAGAAGACAAAAGCTGCAATCTTCTGTGCCTTCCAGTTCATAGTACTATGTTATTCCATCATTACTTGACATATCCAGAAGGGTACCTATCAAGACCATAGTTTGACAGGATCAGTATGTCTGTAAGGTTCTCTTCCCTCTGGTTTAAGCTACTCTGCCTAGTAATTCTTGTCTCCTAAATTCACACAGGGAATAGAGAAGCTAGGGTGGACAGTGTCCCGCACAAAGTACTTAAGGAAGAGATTGACAAAGTACAGCCAGAGTCTGTCCTCTAATGAAGGCTATCGGTTTGTGCTCTTGTGCCAGAGGTCAGAAGTAGAGCCATGCTTTATAACCCGCATTTTAGAAGAGGATAGCTGATTAAATGAGAGAAGTACCCTGGAGGTAGGTGGTCCAGAAAATATAGCTTCAAGGAGAAGAGAAGTCAGAGCTGGGTGGAAGACAGGCTGAGGCTGAGCTAGAGAGGGGAAGCCTAGAATAAGGAGTGCAAACCCAGAGGAGGGAGCAAGGAGGCCTTAGGCATTCATTGAGATGAAGTGGGTCTTGACTGAGAGACGGGTATCTTGGGAGTGTTCCCTTAGGGAAGAGCAAATACACAAGTATTTTCTCTTGCAGGGTCAGGCAGGCAGTGAGCGGGCTTTCATAGCATTCTGTGTCAGCTGCTTTCAGTATCTAAGTCTGGATGTTTTGTGCCTACAGTAAAATAAGATGTAAAAATCCACATATACAAGATTCTTTTGATGAAATTGAAGGGTGCTTAAGTGTGACTTTGGTAGTAAACAGGTTCTGAGTAATTGAAGGGTAATTAATGAAACATTTAGACATCTAAGTTACTTCTTAATTTTTTTGGGTTGGTTTTAGGGTGTCAATGGATATTATAAAAGGAAGCTTAGATGGAATTTCAAAACCAGCTTCAAGTTCAAGATCATGTCCTGGGAGCAGAGGTTCAAATGCTTCTTTGGAGGTGCTCTCACCAGAACCAGGGTCATTCAAGGTAATTTTCTGCTTAGAAAGGATTTGCACATCTCTCAACCACAGCAGTTGGTGAAACCAAGGTTGTCATTAATACCCTATTTTAAGGTTCTTCGTTATAGTTGTTCAGAGACCATTCATTGGTTTCTGCGCTTTGTTGTAGATTGTTCAGTAATGAAAGCACTCTGAATCCTTCCCTCTCTCCCCCTTCCTCCTTCCTTTTATTTTGTAGAACGTTTTCTTTAATATACATTAAACTTTGGTAAGATTTTTGTGTTTCCTTTTTTATCTTCATCAAAGAAGCTTTGGATCCCAGTGTCTAATAATCACCCACTGGCATTTACTATGAGAAGGACTGTGTTGGAAAATAGTTTGAGTAGAGCTGGGGAGAACACTCAGTAGGTAAAGCACTTGCCATGTAAATGTGAGGAATGAACTTGAACCCTTAGAACCCTCAGAAAGCCAGGTGTGGTATTGCATGTCTATAATCCCAGTGCTCCTACGGCAAGATGGGAGGACAGGAGAATCCCTGGAGCTCTTGCAGTCTGGTACCCACAGTGCCTAACAGCAGAGGCCTTGAGTGTTGCACACCTGATGAGCTGAATTCCTATCAATTTAATTCTCAGTACCATGCGCCTTCTGCCCTAGAGATTTGCAACAGAACTGCCCATTGCAGTGGTGGAGTGCTTAGCATGTGGATACTGGGATAACACAGAACCTTCCGATGGTTGAAGCCAGAGAGCTGGACAACCCTTCACGGGGAATTTGCGAAGTGGCCGTCTCTCTCCCTCTCTCCCTGAGGCCTCAGCTCTCCTTGGGTTGGGTTCACTTCCCTCGTATTTCTCACTGTCTTGAGAAACAGACTCTGAAGTTCTTCAGACCCTGCTTTTTCTCTCCTGATCTATCTATGGTTGCCTCTTCTTGCCCTCTCTCAAGAAAACACAGCTGTGCCAAACTGCTGTTTTCAAAATGAACTTTGCTGATTTGTAAAGGCGAGTGGAAACAAAATAGAAACCTAAGAATAGCATAAAAATAAATAACTCAAAACACATGACTCTCATTAGAAGACTGTGATTAGAAACACATCTTAATTCAAACTAGGTACTTTTGAGCCATTCAAATCGCTCCACAGCTCCCTGTGGAAAGGTATAGGTGTGCACTCCCGGAATGGCACGGCGGGTCCGCAGGCTCCCCCGCAGAGCGTCTGGAGGAAGGCAGGTCTGGCCCCGCGGGCTTCTCCGTGTCTCTATGGGCCTCAGGCGTGGGGTGTGCGGGTATCTCGGGGTCGCTCTGGGCCCCTGGATCTCGGGGTCCCCGCCACACCTGGCGAGTCTCGGCACGGCTCTGGCCACAGGCCTCTGGGAGCGGCCGCGGATAGGTCGCTGTCCGCCACTCCGGTGCTGACAGCCTCTCTGCTACTGGAGCGTTGTCCAGCTGAATCCTGTCCCTATTTCACCCGTGTACTTTCCTCAGGATGTGAGGTCCACTGGCCACTGAACCCCACGGGAAGAGTACGAGGACAGCGAAAGCTAGAATGTCCGCAAGTTGGTAACGAGGGAGTGCACCCCCCGGAGAGGCTAGGTCGCCGGTAGTAAGGCACAGGACTCAAGACTCGGCTTAGTCTGTGTTACAGCTTTATTCTCTGAGACCCAGCTCTCTGTGTCCCAGCTTTCTGTG
>NW_008345995.1:13128-14048 GCF_000622305.1 Nannospalax galili | reverse complement strand
CTTTCAGAGCCAAAGGCCATGTTTATGCTAGAGCATTTGTGGTGGGCACTTCAAAAGGAGAGTCAGGAAAGATGCCAGGAAGGCACCCTGCTATGAAAGGAGCCCTCAGCACATGATCCCGAGCTGCATGAGCTGTCCGGTCGTGAAGGGACTTCTACTTTGCATAACAGAGGTCCCCAACAGAAAGGGGCTGCCATCTTGGGCAGCACATCTCTAGATCTCTGACTTTCCATCTGAGTGAGTGTAAGCTCAAAGCACACTGCCCAGAGCTTGGCAGAAAGTGGGGGCTCTTCAGGACTAGTTTCAGCTCTTCCCCATTATTGCTCAAGACTGGGGAAAAAGGGCATGTATTTAGTGTAAGTGACATTAAATTTAATTTGCAGCTAAGTTACATTTAACTGAGAGTCTTATATTTCTCGATACTTCAATGCTATTGTGTATATTTACATGTTTCCACACGTACTTCCATTAGTGTTAAATGTCCTGAAGTGTAAAGTTTTGAGAATTTGCATTTTTAAAGTGTCTTTGAGTCCAGCAGGAGGAAACATGTAATTTTTGTTGTTTTGTTGAAAACTATTTTTAGATTGGCATTGCAAACAAGTTGAATTCTAGTAAGGAGGACCACTCATCAAACAGTGATAGTGAAGAAAGAAGAAATTGTCATGATGATAAATGGAAAGACTACTCCGAGGAACTAAAGCTGTCCAGAGAGGGGTCAGATGAAGAGCTGGACTTGTGTCAACATCAGATAATCCTTGAGCAATCAGGTGGGATGATCACTGAGGGACTGGAAGATGAAAATTGTAGATGCTATATCTAATTAAATATTAGAATTACATGTTTTTAATGAGCCAAGTGCAAGCCATAAACAAAAATAGATATGCTTTGGGTGAGAGATTAATCACCATTTTTTTATGCTT
>NW_008345995.1:6990-12725 GCF_000622305.1 Nannospalax galili | reverse complement strand
TTATACTTCCCTTTTGGATGTTTAAGGCCATACAGTTGGTCCAGATAAACTGATTTATTTTTACTCTTAAGGTCGTTTGAGGATCTGTTCCTCAGGGGTCACATGGGCTTGGGAGGAGCCCCTGGTTCCTTTCTTTTACCAGTTCCACCTATGTGAAGATAAGTCAAAGGTCCTGCTCTACAATGGTTGGCTTCACTTGGAAGCATGGACGAAATGGTTCTTCTGTGTTGACCCTCCTCTTTATAGACTTGGGATAGTGACTATAAAGATAGTGACTTCTTGGGCCTCCCCATTATTTGTCTTTAAGCCGTGGCTATTGATCTGTCTCAGTGGTGTTTCTTCTACTATAAAGACAAATGGAAGGAAGTAGACACATTTAAACAAACATGAATGTAAATACAAATGTCTAGAAGATGTCCCAGTAGGTGTACTATATTCATTAAACAGTATCCTTTTGATGGCTTCCCCATTAGGACCTGTAGCCTTTCTTGACACAAGGCTTTGACCTGGTCTATAGCACCAAATGTGTGTTCCACCCCTAGGAGTGGGCCTTATCCAATTAGAAATTTGTCAGCTGTATGTATGTTAGTTGAGCCATTATTGCACTTGTAGGCATTGCTTGAAATGTCCATAGTGTGCAGCACACGGGGTCCATTGTTGAGTAGAATCCTAGGGGATCCTTTCTTTCCCAGCCATCTGCATAGTGCCTTCTGGCAATATGAATGTCATCCATCCAGTGGCATGGAATTTTTTGGCTTAGTCTCAGTTCCATCTCCTCTTCTTCTCCTGTGCTCACAACATGCAGTGTCTTCAGCAACATGGCTTTACCGACCTTTCTAGTGTACAACCGACATTAATGGCAATAGCCTTGGTGAATTTGAGGACCTCTAGGATCTCTCTTTGACCAACAGCTCATAGCGGGACAACCCACCCCTGGTACTGTAGATTTTCTTAACAGTTGTATGGTTTGGGAGTCTCTGTCTTCATCTTACCCAACCATAAAACTCCCAAGAATCTTACAGCTATCACTGACCATTGCTTCTTCAGGTATCTTTTAAATGGGTTTCACATCTGTAAAACACTTGAAGGAAGGTTAACATCTTATATTAAATCAATCATAGACAAGGTCTAACACAGCATGGAAAGGTTTTATCCATTCGTATTAACTGTTTTCTCCATAGATCCTTGTTAGATACCATAGCATGGGGATGAGGCATTAATTTGGTTAGCTCTTACCATCTTTAGTTATCCCTTTGGAGTCATTTTGCACTTGGGGGGTTTTACATGGAGTCTTTTTGTATTCTATTCTTGATACACTGACAGGAGTTGGCTCCAGTTGCCTGACCCTGCACTGGGCTAAGGAGGCAGGGGGCTTTCTCCTGTCACTGCTGTACCTGTTGGTTCCCTGAGTCAGGCAGGCCCTGGGTCTGCCTCCTAACTGTAGCCATGTCTGTCATTTCTCCATTGACCACACCTAGCTGTGGGGGCGGGAGAGAACTTGGTGGGAAAACCTGCTTCCACCCTAGTATAGCCTATATCAGAAGAGAAATGCATCCTATTTAATCCTTGGGGATTCTTAACCACACCTGGGGCAGTTTTTATCCTTTGAATTCCTTTTGTAAACTGTTCTTCTCATTTTAAAGCTTTCCAGAAACTCATTAGTACTAAATTTGTTTTTCTATCAATTTTTTTTCTGGGAATTTTGGCTTGACATAAGTCTTGCCATGTTTGTCTTCAAGTAACCCAAGTGGACCGTTTCTTTGGTCTGGTCCTTTTTATATCTCTTATAGGGTGCTCTGTTATTTTACAGACATGGTCAGAATCATTTAGATTTGCCAAAGCCTCTCTCACTTCACAGACACGTTTTATATGCTAGTCAGAATCATTTAGATTTTCCAAGCCTCTCTCACTTTACAAAGATCCTGTCGCATTAAAGGGCTTAGTAAAACCATTAAAGCCCCATACCATTCTCAAGGTCCCAGCAGAATTAAGCTTTCCTTCATATCTCTGGTGAACACAGTCTTATCTGGCCGAGTGAACTGGACATTATATATTGCTTTTCTTATGCCTAGTTCTCTCAGAAATGCCTGTCCCTCCTTTATAGTCCTCCAGCCCCTGCTAATCATGTTAGTCTCCCTTGGTGATGACCATGTATCTTTAATGCCTTCAACCAGCCACCCCATTAAGGACTGCTCCCCCCTGCATTGGCCTAGGTTGAACAGCCTATATTGCAAGGATGGATGGGTGGTTATATAACTCAGCTGTGAAACTTCTGAAAGACTTGAACTGACGTCATTTGCTCCCATGTCCCATACTCTCACAAGCCACGTGGCTAGGGGTGCTCTGATTGCTTGCTTGTAAGTTTTTCCTAGTTTTAACAGTTCCAGCGTGGAGTATTTCCTAGTTACAGCACTGTTAGCTTTTGTTTCCCTTTTGTATCAATGGTTGAATATGAGGGGCAGCTTTAGTTACTTTTATTTTTAGGTCATCTGTTTTAGGTCATCTTTTTTTTTTTTTTACTATTCTCTGCCTTTTCCTCTGAATCTTTGGACCTTACACAAGTTAAAGTGTTCTGTTCTTTTCTCTCTCAAGCTCTGCAACTGGGTCTGCCAGGACTTCCCTAGCCTTTTCAGCTTCCCCTGCCTGGGGCACATCTTTTATTATGCAAAATGGCCATGCCCCTTCTCTGGATGACTTGTGACCAGAGCCAATAAAAGATTTTCTAGCCTCTGGACAACCTTTAACAAATCTTCACATACCTGGAACATACCCCCACATTTACAACACAGCTGTGGCCCACACTTCTGCATGGCTGGCCCCTTTTTAGTGCATATTTTATAATCCATTAGAAAAACCATATCAGCGTTGCCATCAGCTTGCTAGCTTTTTTCAAACTTGGGCAGTTTGTCATTTTTAGCAACTTTATCCTGCAGACTATGCCAGTTTTGTTGCCCAAGTTCTTTCGGGGTCTCTTGCACTATCAGACAAACCGTATAATGTATTTTTGTGTGACTTTATTATGGTTTATGCCCTTGGGGGGTGGAGTGACTTACAAAGAGATAAACACTTGGTACCCAGCTCTGCGCCGTGGCTCAGAGCCTGCCATTCCAGATTGTGAGCCTGCCACTCCTGAGTACTCCTGCAGCCTGCCCATAGTCACCGCTAGCTTCTGACCATGGGCCCGCAGTCTTGCCCCAGGTCGGTAAATGCCAGGCCATTTGTTCTTGTGTGCCTGGCCACTGTGCTCTGGTCAGCCCCCATCCAAGATGGTGCAGAAAGCCCCTCCTCCCTTGGCTAGCTCTTCACAGTCAATTCTCCTCAGAAGGCCCTGCCCCTCGGAGGAAACAGGCTGTTTGAGACACACGTGGCATGATTTATAGATCGTTTTTTATCTCTAAAATTACAGAATAAGATGTATCTTGTAATTTGCAAATATCCTTTTAGAGATGTTCCCACTCATAATTAATACATTTAGATTTTAAAAACTACTTTTTTTCATGACACTAAATTAATTCTGGTCAGATTGAGTTAGAACAGCAGTTCACAAATGTGATTACCAGAGCTCTGGGGACTTGGGTTTCTCTGAGACTTTGCAGGGAACCTGTGAGGTAAGGACCATTTTTATAATAACAGTGAGATGCTGTGGGCCTTTTTTTCCCCACTGTACTGACATTTGCACTGATAGTACAGAGGTAATGGTGAGCAAAACTCCTGGTGCCTGAGCATGAACAAGACCCTGACACCAAATTGTATGGAATTGCAGGTGTTAGGAGAAAAGTTCAGAGAATTGCTGAGATCAGCTATCTGGCTCAGTTTCTATAGTATTCGTTTACATATTTTTCATATTGTATGATTTAGTTCAAAACATCTGGCATATAGACCCCTTGTGGGCTGTGAACCTGGGAATGCTGGGATTGACAGTTGGGAATTAAATTAGAGGCTATTGTATTGACATGTGTTAGCAGTATGATTTTGGGAGCATCTTTGTTAGATTAATTTTTTTCTGTTTAAAAATTTAATGTATTTAAATTTTTTTTTAATTTAATAACCACATGATTAGAAGTAGCATTTCATTACAGCTTTAACATATTCAGTAACACAATCCAGAACAAGGATACATCTCTTTCAAAGGTAGTTGTAAAGTTTTAGGTTCACAGTTGAATTAATACAGTGATACAGTATTGAACTCAGTATAAACCCTGTAAGACATAAAATTGAATGAGTTTTTACCCTTTAAAAAGATCTCCATTCCATTTTAAGATATGCTGTTTCCTACATTTTAATGCTACTAACACTTACATGTTTGCACATGTGTCTTTAATCCTTATGTATCTGATTATTACTAGTCACATTTGGTTACACTCAGATCCTTAGTACCTGAGTATGTATATATATTTCTTTCTTAATTTCTTTTTTTGACCCATTCATCATTTAGGAGTGTGTTGTTTAATCTCCATGTGTTCATGAGGTGATTAGAACTTCTTCCAATGTTGATTGTAAGCTTTATTGCATTGTGGTCTGATAGAATGCATGGAATTATTTTAATCTTTTTGTATTTGTTGAGGTTTGTTTTGTGTCCCTGTATATGGTTGATTTTGGAGAAGGTTCCATGGGGTGCTGAGTAGAAAGTATGTCCTTTGGTGCTTGGGTGGAATACTCGGTAGATGTCTGTTAGGTCCATTTGATATATGGTGTTGTTTAATTCAGATGTCTCTGTGTTAACTCTCTGCCCTGTTGACCTATCTAATGGAGACAGTGGGGTATTGAAGTTCACTATTATAAATGGTTTGGGATTAATCTGGGTCTTATGGTCCTGTAGTATTGTTTTTATGAAGTTGGGTGCACCAGAGTTTGGTGAATATATGTTCATGATTGTAATATCTTCTTGATTTATTGTTCCTTTGATCAGAATGAAGTGACCTTCTTTATCTCTTTTGATTAGTTTTAGTTTAAAGTCTATTTTGTCGTATATTAAAATTGCTATGCCTGATTTTTTCTTAGTCCCATTTGCTTGGTATATTTTTTTCCATTCTTTCACTTTAAGATAGTGTCTGTCCTTCAAAGTGAGATGGGTTTCTTGCAGACAACAAAAAGATGGGTTTTGTTTCTTAATCCATTCACATAGTCTGTCTTTTGACTGGGGAGTTCAGGCTGTTAATATTTAAAGTTATTAATGAAAGATGAGTATTGAATCCTGTCATTTTTATTTCTGTTTACATTCTTGATATAACTGTACTTTCCACAGTTACACCTTCATTGAATTTCTTTCCGCAACCCCTTGGGTACAGTCATTCCTTTCTTAAGCTCTTTGCATTGCTTCCAGAACTCTCTGAAGAGCTGGTTTGTGGACATGAATTCCTTCAGCCTACTTATGTCATGGAAGATTTTTCTTTCCCCTTCGACTGTAATAGATATTTTGGCTGTGTATAGTAATCTAGGTTGGCATCTGCAGTCATTTAAGACTGGGAATACTTTGGTCTAGGCTCTTCTGGCTTTCATAGTTTGCACTGAAAAGTCAGGTGTAATCTAATGGTTTTTCCTTTATATGTGACTTGTTGTTTCTCTTTTGCAGCCTTCAGTATTGTCTGTTTTGTATGTTTAGTGTTTTTAGTATGATATGCCATGGAGAGTTTCTTTTCTGGTCCTGTCTGTTTGGTGTTCTATATGCTTCTTGTATTTGTATGGGCATGTCTTTCTTTAATTTTGGGAAATTTTCTTCCACGATTCTGTTGAAG
>NW_008345995.1:0-6543 GCF_000622305.1 Nannospalax galili | reverse complement strand
CATTGTGCTCCTCTAGAGGATTACTGGTATTTGGTGGGGCTATGTTATTTTGGTTTTTCATGTTATTATTTTCTCTCTGTGATTTTGACATGTGAATTTTTCTGATTTCTGATTCTTGTGTGAGACTCAAGCCTTCAGGTTTAGGTCTGCTTCTTTTTGTAAACTTCATGTGTCTTTGTGGTTTCCTTTTTGTTCATGAAAAGCTTGTTCATCTAAGCTTCCAGTTCTCCCTTTTGATTTTATATTGGAGTGGCCAGATTGCTTTTGTCTTCAGGAGTTCCCACAGAGGCCCAAGTCAGATGAGGATCAGATGCTCTCAGGCTTTCCCCTAAGGTCTGGATCCCTCCAGGAACTATTTTGTCCTCAGGAATTTGGGGGTTGGACAGGCCTGGGAGCAGGGCCCAGGAAAGATGCTGGTCTAGGGCAGCTGGTGGCTGTGGCACACAGAGATGCAAAGGGCGATCAGGGCAGGAAGTGGCCCCAAGAGCTCTTGGGTACTGTACTGAGGAACTGGGTTGGTCTGGATGCAAAGGATGAGGAAGCAGAAAGGTCAGCCCCAGTGTCCAGGAAAGAGTCTGGTGGGTTGTGCAGCCCAGGGAAGCAGAGGGAGGTGAGGGTGGGACTAGGCCCCAAGGGCTCTGAGGGGAGAGAGGCTGGTGGGTTGTGCAGACAAGAGAACCAGAGGGAGGTGAAGGTAGGACCAGGCCCAGAGGGTTCCTGGGGACCTCAGAAGGAACTGGTTTGGTTTGGATGCAAAGGATCAGGAAGCAGTGGTGGTTCCCCCGGTGTCTGGGGCGCCAAGACAAGGAATGGGACAGGTCCCAGGCTAGGAGGAGAGAAGGCCGGGAGATGGAAGGTTGAATGAGGCTGGGGGAGTCAAGGCACAGGAGGGCGCAATCGACTTACCCCAGAGAGAGGCCTGCGGGTCGTGCAGGCCCAGGGAAGCAGAGTCAGGTGAGGCAGATTAATATTTTTTGATAAGATTCTTTCTTCTTTTTTCCTTAAAGAAGTGATGTATATTATAGGCAAACATCACTGGATTCACTGGATTTTCACTTAAGCATAATGTGTCCCTCCCTCCCTTCCTTCCTTCCTTCCTTCCTTCTTTTTTTTTTTTCTTTTTTTGGGACAGGGTCTCCCTGTAGCCCTAGCCTGCCTGGAACTCCCTATGTAGACCAGGCTGGCCTCAAACTCACAGAGATCCACCTACATCTGCTTCCTAAGTACTGGGACTAAAGGTGTGTGTCACCACATCCAAGAGTAATGTGCCATTTCTTAATGATCTGATCTGAGATACCTGAAACTTAATATTTGAACATTTAGATCTATTTCTAGATGATGAGTTTTCATCAGATTTCATAGAGGGAGTGTTGCTATGTGCTCTCACTCTGGACAGATGGACAAATTTGGGTGGAGCTTACTCTGCTGTTTACTAGTTAGATCACTTTGGAAATGTAAGTTAACTCAGATGCAAATAAGCCTGTTTACTGATTTGTAAAATGAGGATGGTGATTATACAACCTCAAAGGTTAAGATGAGGACTCAGTAATGTATGTGAATAAAGTACTTTCCATGGTGCCTGTAAGGCAGGTCTACACAGTTCACAGGTGTCTGTAAGGCAGGTCTACACAGTTCACAGGTACCTGTAAGATAGGTCTACACAGTTCACAGGTGCCTATAAAGCAGATCTACACAGTTCACAGGTGACTGTAAGACAGATCTACACAGTTCACAGGTGCCTGTAAGACAGGTCTATACAGTTCACAGGTGACTGTAAGACAGGTCTATACAATTTACAGGTGACTTTAAGGCAGATAGGTCTACACAGTTCACAGGGTTCCTGTAAAGAAGGTCTACACAGCTTGCAAGGTGCCTGTAAGATAGGTCTACACATGTTAGTTGCAGCTTTTGTTGTTATTGTAAGTTTTAAGTTAAAACTTGAATGAAAGAAGTTCTAAAATCTTTAATTTCAAATAAGATACTGTCAGTTATCTTCTCAGGAATGTATTTATGTGATTCAAGAAATCATAAAAATGAGAAGGGCACTGAAAAACACTTCCTCCGACATGGAATACTTACTTGAGTTTGTGTCTTCTGTATGTTGGAAACCACTCTGTGTAGCTTGGGACATGCTACCTTTCCTGCAGTTGGGTGTATACATGCCTTTTCTTTCAGTTGGTCTGAAACAGTTTTAGAATAGGGACCATGTCGTAATCTTTACTTTCTGTGCCTTAGTCATGAATACAGAGGTCTAGTAGAATGAAGGAGAAACCACTTGGAACTTAAAATCACAAGAGAAGCACTTGTGCACTCAGTGCTGTAATGAATGACCATTTTGAAAGGACTCAGTTATCCCACTGGAAAGTAGAGATAAATGTCTGTTTCTTAGTGTATTAGGTTAGTTATATGAGAAGGTGCATAAGAAAGTACCTTGTAAACCAAGTTAGTACAGGCTATCAGTGTAGTAGTTGTAACCGTCATTCATAAATATTGGTTGGATGAAAACAGGAAGTGAAATGAAAACAAAGCTGTTGTTTTGCTAAACTTTAATCCATTTCTACTTTTAACACAATACAGATGATCCCAAATTAGAAGTACTGGATTCTCAGCTTCGAGATGCTATTTGTAAGATGCAGAGGCTTGATAAGATACTGGCAAAAAGACAATGCAGAGAAAAGGAAATTAAAAGACAAGGTGTGGAAATGAGGATAAAGTTGTGGGAAGAGCTTAAGGTGAGAACTCTGTGACTGTGTGACCATGTGTAACCAAGTATAACCGTGTGCAAATATGTGCTGATGGAGCAAGAGTCAGTCTCCTCTGACAGGAGTGAGGAAAGCATGGCCTCTGGTGGTAATGTGCTCGGCCTTATTGATTTACTATGTGGAAGCGGTGACATGAGTGACTGTGTATGTATGTGTCTGTGTGTGTGTCTATGTGCCTCTCTCTCTCTCTCTCTCTCTCTCGCTCTCACTCTGTGTATGTGTGTGTGTGTGTGTGTGTGTGTGTAGGGGTTGATATTATTCTGGAACCAGAAAGGGTAATTTGGTCTGTGACTGCAGACTTTGGGCCCTGTGTTGGTATGCTCATTACTCATGGACAGGCCAAGCAGATCTCTTATCACTGTCAGGCTGGGCCCTCTCAGACTGTGGAAGAGGAAGCGAGGGTGGGGTGGTGATAGCCATTTTCATCAAGGGTGTATGTCTACTTTGTCTTCTTTGGGCTTATTAGGAGATAAATAGGTTAGTGCATCAAAAAGTTAACTTTTGGTTAACATTTTCTTTTTTTCAAGACAGGGTCTCACTGTGTAGCTCTGGCTGACTTGGGATTCGCTATGTGGACCAGGCTCATCTCAAACTCACAAAGATCTGCCTGCCTCTGCCTCCCAAGTGCTGGGATTAAAGTCATGTGCTATCACACCTAGCTTTAGCTACCATTATTGCCTGAGTAAACCATTGGGACAAAGAAGTTGGGGAGTTCACTGTTTCGTCATGAGAACTCAAGATTTCTTGACAAGTTATAAAGTGGTCAAGGCCTGGGCTAGCCTGGGCTCCATTTGCTTCTGTTTCATCACATGTCTGATGCTGGATTACCTTTCCTTGGCCTTGGTGTGTTGCTGCCGCCCGCTCCTGAGCCCTGTGGGGGTGGGTGTAAGAAGGCACAGAGTCAACGACACAGACTCCGGGAGTCGGGCAAGTGACAAAGCAGACTTGTTTATTGTGGATATTGAGCATGCCTATATACCCCCTCCTGGTGTCCCATTGGTCCCTCGGCTGCTCCGTGCTGCCCTATTTTTTTCTCAGTGGTCTCTCTCGTCACGTGTTCTTGCATCAGCTGTTTCTCTCTGGTCAGGCAGATTTCAGGTTGGCTTAAGGGGAAGTAACTGTTGTGCATGCGCCATAGCATGTTTACCAGGCCTGTCAGCACTTCCTCCTACCTATCCAGCCTTTTTATTTATTTATATGCATCACTCCCATGGGAGCCAGGGTGCTTGGCCCCGACCTTGTTGACCCCACCTCAGAGAGCCTCCAGCATGAGGGACTGTGCCTGTCTTAGGTTGGCTTGTCAAGCAAGCTCATACCTGTCATTGACTACCAGTCCTGGAAGGAGGTGTTCTTTGGCCAGGAGCATGCGGGGTGAGGATGGAAGGCTGGTCATACCTTGGCCTCTTCAGTGATACTGAGCCATGCCTGGGCAGACTCACGAAGGGGTTCACATCCTGTGTCAGAGGGCCATGAGAACTTGTAGAGTAGCCAGGTTGACAGTGCACTGACGCCAGATGTTCTGTAGGAGACAATTAAAGAGGATGAGCAGTAATAGGAGAGCCACTCCCAAGACAGCATATGTGACTAACCAGGAGGGGTTGAAGATACTTTTTATGTTGGACCAGATTTGTCCCAGCATGCCTTTGTCTAAAGAAAGTACCAAGGCTCTTGTTAAATTTAGCTGGGAGACTTGTTCTCAAAATAGTAAGGAATAATTCAGGAACTGTTGTGTCCAGGTTCCTTTTATGTATTTTGCCAATTCCTGTGGGGCCTGTGAGACGTTGGTGACCTGGTATGGTGTCAGGCAAAAGGCCAGAAACCTAGGGTCACAGGCCAAAAGGACCATTTCTTGGAGGAGCTGTATTTCTTCACCCAGTAAGTCTACTTGTTGTTGTAAGACATGAATTTCTTGGTAGACATGTTGATTTATTAAATCCTGGGTGCGTAATGTCCCAGCTAATTTTTCTACAATCTGATTAAGTACCTGAACAGTAGCAGTGTTTTGCGTCAGGGCTACTGTGGTGGTGGTGCCAGTGGCTACTGCTGTTATAATTGCTCCGATAATGGCAGCAGTGATATAAAAATCACATTTTGCTTGTGGGAGGGATTGGAGGTCGGTAGCCTCCACAAGGGTTATGGCATGAAAATGGGTAGCATTAATTACTGGTACCCAAATGGCGGCAGGTTTCCTCACTAGGAGTATCGTTTTGGCAGGGAAGGGCCAGCAGGCAGCCAGAACACATGTAGAACTTGTACAATTAAGGGTATTGTTTGAGAGGTCGGTTGCATTGGACGATACCAGGAAGAAGGGGGGTCTGGCGCAAACAGGTGTTTGGCGTATAGAGATGATTTTTTTTCTTGCTAATAGTCAAATTTTTTGGCCAGGGATTGCTCCCATTACTTTGAGAATATGAGCTATTGAACAAGGAGCCATTGTTGCGGAAAAGGATGGGCTGAAGATCCAAGCATGCTAGGGGCCCACGTATTTCGCATTTTCCATAGATGGTGTGAAAAGTGCGTGCTAACAGCACCTTTGTAAAAGTTGGGGCTCGATGAATTATCAGGGAGCTTGTGCCAGATGGCTGGTTTTTTACTATCGCCACTGGTTTGTAACCAGAACGGGTTCAAAAGCCTTGTTGGGAGGGTGGTAAGGCAGTGTTCCCATGGGAGTGGGACTTGGAGGTCAGTGGGGAGTGTCCTGGCCTTGGGGCACTTGGGAATTAGAGGGGGGGTGAGGAGGTGGGCAGTTAGTATCATTACAAAGTGCTGTCTGCTCCATGGGCCGAGTGACGGGGGCAAGAACCTCAAATCCCGTCACTTTTCCACTGGATTTGTTGCCGTGGAAATCCCCAGTTGTCAATTTATAGAGGGGAACACAATCAGCACCAGTGTAATTAACAGTAAAGCAGGCACTGGGAGCAATGTCCTATGAGGAGTTAACTTGAACCTCATTGTGGACTAGATCCATATCTCCCCCTACCAAGGGAGGAATTTGTGGTGTGGAGGACTGAGAAGGCAGCCAACAACACATCAACTGGCATGAGGATAGGGGGCATAGGGACTATAGCCCAAAGATTAGCTGCCTCACCACTGCGGGCATGGAACACCAGGAGTGTTACCCAATACCAGATTTTAGGGAGTCGTCCTGTTGTTTCACAGGGTCTTTGGTTGCCGGTCTTTATGTCCCTTGTTGGGATCCATATTGGGGCTGTTTCATCCTGGGGAAAAACACAAGCATATCCTCTGCCACATGTGAGCAGGGGTGCAAGCTTTTGCCAAGTTAACGTGATGGGATCTCGCCATCTGACAAGGGGCAAGGGTGTAGGTTGGGGGAGTGACGCCCAATGTTTATAGGTGGGACTCATTCCCTTGTCATCAAAGTGAGGAAGTTAAGATGAAACAACGTCTCTATTAGGGCCAAATGTGGGTCATGCCTAGATTCAGGAGAGGTAACCTTGGCCAGAAGAGTTTTGAGAGACCTCTTGGTTCTCTCTACAGTGGCCTGTCCCTGCGGATTATAGGGGATGCCGAAAGTGTGGGTAATTTTCCAGGAAGCCACAAAGGAGTTAAATTGTTGAGAGGCATACGCTGGGCCATTGTCTATCTTTAGGGCCCAGGGAACGCCCATAACTAACATAGCTGATTTTAATGCCTTGATTGCATGTAAGGCCTTCTCCCCCATTAGAGTCATAGCATGTACAAACGAGGAGCAAGTGTTCACGATCACATTAACATATTTAAGGTTTCCAAAAGGTGGATGATGTGTGACATCCATTTGCCA
>NW_008345994.1:0-752 GCF_000622305.1 Nannospalax galili | reverse complement strand
ACAAGTTATCAACTGGGTTTGAAGTACTTTATATTTGCTGAGTGTTTTGGATTGCCTTATTTTGCCCAAAACTCCAAGAGAAAATTTATAAGTGATGCCTAGAGTAGATCGATTGGTGAAATAAGTACCTAGTAATAGTGCCTATTTCCTAGGATGAATATGATCCTTTACATACTGCAATCTTCCCCTTTGTCTCTTATAACCCTCTCTGTAACTTCCACAACCTGCAGTAACAGTCTGAAGTTTTCTGGGTTTTGTCATCACTTTTTCCTGTTTCCATTTTGCAATAATCCATGTATTAGGACAATACTACCATACAAAATTGCATCTTATCTAAAAAACAGCAGTATTTTCTCTTTAATCATCCAGTTCGAGGGGATCCAACATGCTCTTCTGCCCTCTGTGCAGGCAAAATACCAAAAATAAAAATAAATTTTATAAAATGTGTATGTGAACACAAACAAAACATGTTAACTGTCCTGAAGACATTTTTATTATCAGAATAAAATGAAATGAGTTTGTTTGAAATTTAAGTCCTCGGGCTGGAGAGATGGCTCAGTGGTTAAGAGCACTGACTGCTCTAGCACTGACTGCTCTTGCAGAGGACCCAGGTTCGATTCCCAGCACCCACATGGCAGCTATGAACAGTCCTTAACTCCAGCTCCAGGGGAATCCGAAGCCCTCTTCTGAGCTCCAAGGCACTGCACGATATGGGTGTACTCACATACATGCAGGCAATACACTCGTGCACA
>NW_008345993.1:0-611 GCF_000622305.1 Nannospalax galili | reverse complement strand
CAATCTTTCTGCCCCTCCAGGCATATGTGAGCAGCACAAATTGGACTTGGTCAGTGGGTTATTTACAAAAGAGGACATGGAGTTGGGGGATGAGAGGTGGGTTGGATCTGGAGGTTGGGGTAAATACGATAAAAAATATGTGTGAAAATCTCAACGAATTAACAAATATATATGTTTTAAATCCAGCAAAATGTTGTTGTTGCTCTATTTGATTTATAACTTACTCTTCCACAGTCAAGAACTTCCCAAGCAAATGACACCATTGTGCTGCACAAGCTAGTCAGTCCCTCTAACATTTATTTATCCGTTTTTAAAGATTTATTCTAGTTTTTCTTTATGTGAATGTGTGTGAGTGTGTGTATGTCATGCATGTGCAGGTACCCACTGAGACCAGAAGAGAGCATTGGGTAACCTGGAGCTGGAGTTACATACAGATAATTGTGAGTCACCGGATATGGGTGCTGGGAGCCACCCCCAGACCTCGGCAAGAGCCACAAGTGCCCTCAACGATGAAGCCATCTCTTTAGACCTTAATTACCAGTTTTAATACAATCATTTGTTTCAATTTTTTAAAAATGATTTATTTTTATGTGTATGTGTGTGTCTATGTG
>NW_008345992.1:0-453 GCF_000622305.1 Nannospalax galili | reverse complement strand
CTTCCCTGGGCCTGCACAACACGCAGGCCTCTCTTTCTGGGGTAAGTCGATCGCACCCTCTGGGCCTTGACTCCCCCAGCCTCATTCACCCTCCCATCTCCCCCGCCTATCTCTCTTCCTAGTGTGGGTCCTGTCCCATTCCTTGTCTTGGTGCCCCAGACGCCTGGGGAACCACCACTACTTCCTGATGCTTTGCATCCAGACCAACTCAGTTCCTTCTCAGGTCCCCAGGAGCACTGCTTCTGGGCCTGGCCCCACCCTCACCTCTCTCTGCTTCCCTGGGCCTGCATGACCCACCAGCCTCTTTCCTGGATGCAGGGGCTGACCGTACCACTTTCTGATCCTTTGCATCCAGACCAACCCAGCTCCTCAGTGCAGTCCCCAGGAACCCTTGGGGACACCTCCCGCCCCTATCTTCCTTTGCATCTCTGGGTGGGATGGCCACCAGCTGCC
>NW_008345991.1:0-711 GCF_000622305.1 Nannospalax galili | reverse complement strand
TATGACTTCACAATGGAACATTGTGACAATACAATGCTCCAATGTGCCAAAGTATCTCCCCATGTGCCATTATATTGCTTCAATGTGCCATCACAATGTAAAAATATGACTTCAAAATGTTACATCAGAACACTGTTGCCCCATGTGCCATTCTATTGCTCCAATGAGCCATCACACTGTTAAAATATAACTTCACATTGCCCCATTGTGAAGTCACTATGCTCTAATGTGACGTCACAATGCTCCAATGTGCCAACATTATCGCCACATTTGCCATTATATTTATCATCACAATGTTACAGTATGCCTTCACAATGTTCCTTGTCGCATCACAGTCCTCAAATGTGACATCACAGTGCTCCACGGTGCCATCACATTGTTAGAATATGACTTCACAATGCTCCATTGTGACATCACAATGTTTCAAGGTGACTTCACAGTGTTCCATGGTGACATCACTATGCTCCAGTATTCCGACACTATTGCTCCATGTGTTATTATATTGCTCTATAGTGCCATCAAAATTTTATAAGATGACTTCACAATGTTTCTTTGTCATTTTACAATGCTCCATTGTCATGTCACTATGCTCCAGTATGCCAATACTATTGCCCCATGTGTCTATACATTGCTCAGTAGTGCCATCAAAATATTACAATAAGAATTCATTGTGTTCCTTTGTGACATCTCAATGCTCGATGTAACATTAAC
>NW_008345990.1:0-800 GCF_000622305.1 Nannospalax galili | reverse complement strand
ATCACAATGTGCCATTGTGTCATTACAATGATCCCTTGTGTTGTCACCATATCAATATGCAAAATTGGTGCTCAATTTCCCATCTCGATCCCCAAATGTGGCATCTCAATGCTCCAATATGACCTCACAATGCTCCAGTGTTTCACCACGATTCTCGATGTTGCATCACAATGCTGAATGTCACCTCACAAGGCCTCCGATGGGTCATCACAATGCTCAGTATGCAATTATAATGTCCCAATGAGTGATCACAATATTCCAATTTGTTATTCCAGTGTTTCATGTGCCATATCAATGCTACAATGTGCCAACATTATGGCTAATGTGCCATAACAATGCACATTGTGCCATCACAATGCACCATTTTGTCTTTACAATGATCCATTGTGTTGTCACCATGCTCAATATGCAAACATGGTGCTCAATGTCCCCTCACATTACCCAACGTTCCAATATGTCATCACAGTGATAGAGTATGATATCACAGAGCTTGAAAGAGCCAACAATGTGGACCCATGTGCTATCACAACCGCCCAATGTGACATCACAATGCTGAATGTCCCCTCAGCAAGCACCTAATGTGTCATCACAATGCTCTGTTTGCAAATACAATGCCCAAATGTGTCATCACAATATTCCAATTTCATATTCCAATGTTTCGTGGGCCATCAAAATGCTCCAATGTGACATCACAATGCTCAAAGTGTCACCGCGATGGTCAAAGCAACATCACAATGCTCCAATGACATATCACAATGCTCCAATGTGCTAAAATTATGGCCCTATTTACCATTATATTG
>NW_008345989.1:0-1215 GCF_000622305.1 Nannospalax galili | reverse complement strand
TCACGTGCCCCCTCTGCCCTGAAGATCGTCGCGTCGCCTGCGACCTCTGACGTGCACATGGTCGTGTCTCTGGCCCTTTCTGACGTTCAGATTGTGGTGTCACCTTCCCCCTCTGATGTGTAGATGGCCGTGTCACCTGCCACCTCTGACTTGCAGATGGTCGTATCACCTGCCCTGTCTGCCATAGTGATGGTCGTGTCACCTGCCACCTCTGATGTGCAGATGGTCATTTCTCTGGCCCCTTCTCTCGTGCAGATGCTCGTGTCACCTGTCCACTCTGACGTGCACATGGTCGTGTCATCTGCTCCCTCTTACGTGTAGATGGCCGTGTCACCTGCCACCTCTGATGTGCAGATGGTCATTTCTCCGGCCCCTTCCCTCGTGCAGATGCTCGTTTCACCTGTCCACTCTGACGTGCACATCATCGTGTCACCTGCCCCCTCTGACGTGCACATGGTCGTGTCTCTGGCCCTTTCTGACGTTCAGATTGTGGTGTCACCTTCCCCCTCTGATGTGTAGACGGCCGTGTCACCTGCCACCTCTGACTTGCAGATGGTCGTATCACCTGCCCCGTCTGCCATAGTGATGGTCGTGTCACCTGCCACCTCTGATGTGCAGATGGTCATTTCTCCGGCCCCTTCTCTCATGCAGATGCTCGTGTCACCTGCCCACTCTGACGTGCACATGGTCGTGTCACCTGCTCCCTCTTACGTGTAGATGGCCGTGACACCTGCCCCCTCTGACTTGCAGATGGTCGTGTCAACTGCGGCCTCTGACGTGCACATGGTCGTTTCACCTGCCCACTCTGTTGTGTAGATGGTCCTGTCACCTGAACCTTATGACGTGCAGATGGTCATGTCACCTGCCCTCTCTGATGTGCACATGGTCGTGTTAGCTGCCTCCTCTGACGTGCACATTTTCATATCACCTGCCCTCTTTTACATACACATGGTTGTGTCACCTGCCCTCTCTGCCCTAAAGATGGTCATGTCACCTGCACCCTCTGACGTGCAGATGGTCGTGTCTCTTCCCCCTCTGATGTGCAGATAATCAGGTCCCCTGCCATCTCTGACGTGCAGATGGTCATGTCACCTGCCCCCTCTTACGTGTATATGGTCGTGTCACCTGCCCGCTCTGCAGTGCACAAGGTCGTGTCACCAGCCTCTCTTATATGCAGATGGTCGTGTCATCTGCCCCCTCTGACGTGCACATGGT
>NW_008345988.1:0-319 GCF_000622305.1 Nannospalax galili | reverse complement strand
ACTGCTCTTGCAGAGGACCCAGGTTCGATTCTCAGCACCCACATGTTGGCTACTAACTGTCTTAACTCCAGTTCCAGGAGAATCCAACACTCTCTTCTGACCTCTGAGGCATTGCACAACATGGGTGTGCTCACATACATGCATGCAGTACACTCATATGCATAAAATAAAAATAATAAATAAAATATATTTAAAATAAATAAAATTGGTAATAGTATTACGCTGACCTTTCCTTAGAAGTAAATGAAGATGTGCTGGGCCTGGTGGTGCACTTGGGAGGTAGAGGCAGACGGATCTCTGTGAGTTCAAGGCCAGCCTG
>NW_008345987.1:0-203 GCF_000622305.1 Nannospalax galili | reverse complement strand
CAGTGCTGCTTCCTGACCCTTTTCACCCGGACCGGCTTGGTGCCTTCCTTGAGCCCCAGGAGTACTGCCTCTGGACCCGGCTCCGTCCTCACCTCTCTCTGCTTCCCTGGTCCTGCAACACCCGCCAGCCTCTTTCTGGGGCTGATAACCTTTTTCTGGGGCTCTGAGGCTTACTTTGCCTCTCCCTGATCCTTTGCATCCAG
>NW_008345986.1:0-670 GCF_000622305.1 Nannospalax galili | reverse complement strand
GGGACATTGGAGAAATATAATGGCACATGTGGCCACAGTTTTGGTACATTGCAGCACTGTAATGTCACAATGGAACATTATGAAGTCATATTGTAACACTGTGATGGCATAAAGGAGCAATACAGTGTCAATACGGCCATAGTACTGGCACATTGGAGCATTGTGATGTCATATTGGAGCACTGTGTTTTTCGAATGGAACATTCTGAAATCATATTGTAACATTGTGATGGTATATTGGAGCATTGTGATGTCACATTCAAGCACTGATATGTCACAATGGAGCATTGTGAAGTCATATAGTAACGTTGTGATGGCACGTTGGAGCACTATAATGGCACATGGGGTGATAGTATTGGCATATAAGAGCATTGTGATGTCACATTGGAGCATTGTGATGTCACAATGGAACATTGTGAAGTCATATTGTATCATTGTGCTGACAACATGGAGCCTTATGATGTCACATTGGGGGGGGTTGAGGAGACATTGAACACCGTATTTGCATATTGAGCATGGTGATGACACAAATGACCATGGTAATGACAGAATTTCGCAAAGTGATGGAACAATGAACACTGTGATTTCACAATGGAACAATATGAATTCTTATGACAACTTTGTGAGGCACATTGGAGCTATATAATTGTACATGGGGTGATAATGTTGGC
>NW_008345985.1:0-273 GCF_000622305.1 Nannospalax galili | reverse complement strand
TTTCAGCCACCTGATATTTGACAAAGGTGCCAAGAACACACAATGGGGAAAAGACAGCATCTTCAACAAATGGCAAAACTGCATCTCCACCTGTAGAAGAATGAAACTAGATCCTTATCTTTCACCTTGCACAAAAGTCAACTCCAAATGGATCAAAGACCTCAATGTGAGACTGGAAACCCTGAAACTATTAGAAGAAAATATTGGCAGTAACTTATAGGGTATAGATGTAGGAAAGGATTTTCTAAATCAGACAGAAGTTGCTCAGGAATT
>NW_008345984.1:0-292 GCF_000622305.1 Nannospalax galili | reverse complement strand
TTTCCAGGTCCCGCTTACTCCTAACTTCCTGATAGGCCCCAATCCGTTTTTTCTCTTTCTTTCTTTCCTTCTTTTCAGCTTCCTTCGAGCCCCACTTTGAGCTCCAGTTTTGGGGGGGTCGAGCCAGCGACCCCCGCACAGTGATTATTGGGGATGAGTAAGCGCACCATTTGACAGTCCATGCTGCCCCCAGTACCAGGGACAATCAGACACAACGGGGAGCCTAGTCAATCGGGAACTCATTTATTATAGGCATTAGAGAGCTTATAAAGGAACCTGGAAATCCCCCCCC
>NW_008345983.1:438722-452230 GCF_000622305.1 Nannospalax galili | reverse complement strand
TTGGTACAAGATTTAAGCTTTTACAATTTTATTATAATTTTAAAGAAAAAATCCCCAGGGCATGCAGTCTGACAATCCTGGCAGCTGCCTTGAGGAGGAGAACAGTGGGGAGCAAGAAAGAAAGCCATGAAATTGTGCAATTTTACAGCCTGCATGGGGGTCAGACATGTGGTTGACTGGCAGCCACATGGCTGCGAGAAGGAAGCTTTAGAGAAAATAAATACAAGATGCTAAGGGCAGCCTAAAGCCTTCACGAAGGCATGTTTAGAAGAAGGATGTGGAGAAGAAAAGGAGAAATTATGTTTCTCTGAAGAATTCAGAGGAGCGGGAAGACTTACAGACTACATGACTGTGACTGGGGCAGAAGTTCTGCCCTAGTAGGAGGGATTCCCGGCAGGAAAAACTCACTGTCTCGTTAATGCACTAGGTATTCCGCTCATCTATTTAGCATAACTCATCTTCCTAGGGGTGGTCCTGTGACCAGATGATTGACCAGTTAAACTTACACAAAATGGAGGGGCTCGGGGTATTACAGATGGCTCAGCAGTTAAGAGCGCTGACTACTCTCGCTCAGGACTTGGGTACAATTCCCAGCACCATATGGCAGTTAGCAACTGTCTTTAACTACAGTTTTCAGACGATTGACACCCTCTTTTGACCACTGGCAACACAGGTGCACCTACCCACATGCAGGATTATACACATAAAGAAATAAAAATAAAATTCCTTTCTCAATATTAGCCCCTCAAAATGGCGTCACTGTGGCCAAGCCTCCTAGGATGTCAAGTCAACAGGCTCCAGAACCAGAAAGAGGAAAATCAAAACTTAGCATTCCTCAGGAATCATTCTCCACAAACCCCCCTTGTAGAAACTGGGTTTTCAAAACCCCTGGCAGAAACCAGGTTTTGAAAATGTCCCCAGCTGAGACCAGGTTTCAGCAGAAACCAGGTTTCATAAAACTCTGTGCTTATCCAGAAAATTACAGTTCCTTCATCCTCCAATTCAATGGTCTGAGCCAGCTAGCACTTGTGGGCAATGGCTTCCACAGGAACCTGCCTCTAAACATGTTTCCAGCCCACTTGGAGCTGGTCAGAGACAAGGCCTTAAGAGCTCGCAGACACCTGCCTTTGTTTCCAGATTTTTACAGCCTTCTACTCCAGGTGGCTTGAAGTAAGTGAGAAATACTGCAGTGTATGAAACCTTTTATTAGGTAACACTAGACTCCCCAACCCTTCCTGGGGTCTTTTATTAATGCAATGTTTTCCCTAATTTCTCCACTCTTCTGGGAGATTCTTGTCCTTGAAAAGAGGCAATTGTCATAGAAGCTAACAGACATGAAGGCAAGCTCTTCAGGTTCCTGCTGTCTTCGTCTGTTCTTTCCCAGAATTCCTTGGTCCAGCTGTCTTTAACAGGATCTTCGATTTCTTCATCGTCTGTACTTTAAATACAGGTAGAGACTATTATCAGTTTCCTCTCAATTAAGCAATCCACATTGTAATCAGAACTCAAATATAAAGGCTTTTTTAATTACTAGAGAAATCATGGCTAGAAATTGGTTAAATTTTCCAGCAACGGATCCTTTTTCTGGCTAAATAAAATGAATATTCTTGTGGGTATTCTGTTATGAAAATAGCTTTTCTTATATTTTCCTTGGAAGACTTGACTGACAGCTCTAGGCAACAAATATAGCTACATATATAGATAAAATTTCCTGGAGTGCAGTTTGTCTTCTGTTATTTCCCTTCCCATTTGAAGTTGCTGTTGCTTTAAGGACCATCTGCAACACTGTGAGCTTTCTTTAAGTAAATGGAGCCATTTATACTCATTCTGCTTCAATGACTTGAAAAGTCCCCACTAAACACCTGGGTGTCTTATTCATTAAAGCAAATGATAAACCAAAGGCTTATTGGAAAGTTCTTCTGACTTGACTCTGGGCCATCCAGCCACAAGGACCTCTGGAGGCCCCGTAAACAGTTCAGAATGTGAGTTCAGGACATCATTGGTCCAGGTCTTCTGAGGAGTTCCAGAAGTAACCCTTAGATTCTTGGGATGGAAAAGGCTATGTCTAGAGGAATCAGAAGATTTAATTAAAAGTTTAGCTTTGGAAAGTTTCCTGCACAGTATTTTTAAATATATATAAAAGAGCAGTTTCAAAGGGGGAAAAGTTTTCCTTAATTGAAATAAACCTTACTGTGGATATTGAAAATGGAGCCTCCTACAATTCACAGAAGCGAGCTGGGAAGCTCTATTGCTCACTGGGCTGAGGCCTCCAGGAGAGCCAGCTATCCTCCACTTCCAACTGCTATGGAACCACCTTTGAACTTAATCAAGGATAGTGCCAGACATGTGTTTCTCTTCATGATATGAGCACAAATTCCAAGGTCAAAAAAATGTGAGAGGCAAGAAACAGAGGGTAGGTGTGGGGTTGCACCCTCTAGGCAGACACACCTTCTATCAGTTCTACTCAGGCACTTTGAACTATGTGTCACATGAAGGAAGCCTGAACTCTAGGACCAGGCAAGCACCTCCCTGTCCATCCTGCAGGCACTTGGCTTGGTCCTTATACCAATCTAACCTTTATCATGCCACAAACTTATCATTTGAGCATATCACGTTGGTTGGAAAACCTTCCAAAAGTTAAAAGTCCTCCAGCCTGTGCAGAAACCTTGACCCAACCTGATTGTCCCCTGATCCAGGCTGGCTCTCTTTTTGCCTGGAGTCTGTCTCCATCTCACTGCATGATCCACTCCTGGCTTCAAAGTACGGTGTCCCTCTTAGCCCACCCCATTCTCTGCAACCCCACCACTCAGCTGCTCTTCCTATCTGGAAAGTTCCATATTCCACATAAACCTTCATGCAACACCTTCTTCAAAAGACACTCAAATGTCTTGAATGGACATTGTCCTTCCTCCAGGCAATACAGAACATTAGTACTAATGCTATGCACATATACACCCACTGCAGTGGGCAGCGTACTGCCTATCTACATGTACTTTGTCTACTATTGTAGCAAAACCCAGGACACAGACTGTTTGAGATCTATTTGTTGTTGTTTTGTTTCTTGAGACAGGTCTCCTTGTAACCCCAACTGGCCTGGAACTTGCTATGTAGAACAGGCCTGCCTTGAACTCACAGAGATTTGCCTGCCTCTGCCTCCCAAGTGCAGGTCTGTTTGAAATCTTAACCCTATTCAAAGAATGCTCAGAATCCAAAACAAGGCTTAGCAGAGAACTTTGCTTAGAGTTTTTGAAAGCTATTCGCTACTTAGTTGAAATACCATTTCATAGCTACTTCTGGTGGTAGGTTTCTATGTATAAATTTGAAAAAAAAAAAAAAGGTTTATTTTAGAGCAAATGAACACAGGAATGCTTTGGTTCTTTTTTGTAAAAGGTATATAAAGAGGGGGCTGGAGAGATGGCTCAGAGGTTAAGAGCACTGTCTGCCCTTGTGGGGGACCTGGGTTCGATTCCCAGCACCCACATGGTGGCTACAAACCATCCTTAACTCCAGTTCCAGAGGAATCCAAGGCCCTCTTCTGACCTCCACAGCATTGCATGACACGGGTGCACTCACATGTAGACAATACACTCATACACATAAAAATAAGAAGATATTTTTTTAAATGTATATAAGGAATGACCCTGGCAAACTCTCTCTTCTCAGTTGATTCCCTGTACAGTACACAGGTTTGTCCAAAATTACTGAAGACCTAATTGCTTGGAACATATAGTGATAGTGTATGTGGATGCATTTCCTTCAAAAGTTATTTTAAAGCACCCACTAAAATAATTATAATAAAAACGTGCACTTCCGGTCTGGAGAAATGGCTCAGCATTAAGAAAGGGCTCAGCTATTTTTGCCGAAGACCTGGGTTTGAATCCCAGCACCCACGTGGACGGTAACAACCATCTATAACTCCAGTTCCAGGGGATCTGACCACACTCTCTTCTGTCATTCTTGAGCTTTGTATGACATGGATGTACTTACGTACATTCGGGTAGTACACTCAAATACATAAAATAAAAATAAATAAACAAATTAAAAAAATGTAAATGTGCACACATGTCCAAGAGTAAAAGTCACAGAAGACAATGAACTAAAAATGAGGCCATTCCACACCCTTAATCTTTGGTCTTCCCTCTTGGAGGAGGCTTTTCTAGTTTTCTGTGCAATCTGTATATATAGACGGATTCTCTCTCTCTCTCTCTCTCTCTCTCTCTCTTTCTCTCTCTCTCACCATGGTGCTCTGTTTTGAAATTAGAATGTTTATTTATCTTAAAGAAATGCACCCCCTTGGTTCATACGACCACCAGGAAGTTCCCAAATCTTGCAGTAAGATCTTCAAAGGGGGTAAATGTTCATCTGGATCCTCACACTCCACCAGGAGGAACTGGGCTTCTTGCAGCATCTCCTAACAGACAAAAAGCAGTAAAAATGAAAGTTTCTTTTGTTGTCTACATGCAGTCTATGTAGCACCATGTAAGGCAGTTTCCATATGTTACAGTAATGAATGCTCACAATAAAGAGTGTTGCCTCTCATTGCCAATCACTGATGCAGAGAGAGGTTTCAGATCACAGGACAGGGTAGCAAGTAGGTGGAATTTAGTGTAGTTCCCTCATATTCCAGCTCCAGTAGAGTTGTCAGTTGTTAGATTATGTTATTTCCTTCCTTCCTTCCTTCCTCCTTCCTTCCTTCCTTCCTTCCTCCCTCCCTCCCTCCCTCCCTCTCTCTCCCTCTCTGCTTCTTTTTTTTATTTTGAGACAGGGTTTTATATAACCCCCGGCTGGTCTTCAACACTTCATGTACAGGAGGACGACCATGAACTCTTGATTCTTCTGCCTCCATTTCCCGCAGACTGAGAATATAGGCCTGCAGCATCTGTTTTATGTGGTACTGGGGATTGAACCCAGGTATATGCATGCTAAGCAAACACTCTACCAACTGAGCCACATCTCTGGGTCAATTTATTCTTTTTTTAGAATTTATAAAAAAAAGGCTTTAAATATTTCAGTTCAATTATAACAGAAACCTCCCCCTAATAACCATGGCCCATTAATAATAAACTAAGAAATATTGATGGCAAAATAGTTCAGCCTAAGCCATTGCAAATGTTTACTCTTCAAAATGACTTTCACCATACAGTTTTCTTGAGAAGATTCAAGATACTAATGTAAAGACTATGAAGAGATTATTTTTGAAGTGGCAAAATAGGAAAATAGGTCACAGAGACAGGTTGCCAGTCAGCAATGAGTGAAAAATCTATGGGAGAAAAGTTGTTCCTTAAGAATGAGATGGATTTACTGCACATTACCCTGTAACCAGCAGATTTGCTGCAGACAGAATCTGACCATTCTTTACATTCTTTATATTATCTTATGTGCACAGTCCAAATGTTCTGCCAAGCATTTATTGAGCAGTATTAAATTAATGAAAGGCCTTCTTTTCCCACAGTCATCTGTAAATTCTTCCAAAATATCTCTTCCCAGAATAAAGAGCCAGGAAAGCCATGGGAATGACCATCAAATTTCAGGATGTGATCAAAACAGAGTTAGACATATTTAAGCTCTAAATCCTGTTTTCCAAGGTCTTTTAAAATGATTTTTGCTTTGTAATTTCTATTTGTCTTTGCCAAAAGATATGTACATGAAAGATGTGTATGTGTAAAAAACTTGAGTCAGCATAGGCTGTAATGAAATTCAACTTTAACTTTTAGAGCTGAGGAGAGCTGGGACAGCCTGGAGTCCCCGTGACAAGCTGCAGAAGTCACAAACTGTTTTCTCTGTTGTTTCCTCCAGACAGAGCAGTTTGATTTTTATCAATAGGGTGCTGACATCATTTCCTTTCTAAGTGTCCATTGTTTAACTGAAGGGTAGACAGGAAAAGGACAATGTATTTATTTATGTGAAAGACTCTTGTTAGGAAAATGTTTCCTCCTCATGGAATAACAGGTTCTTAGAAAAAGACAACAGTGGTTTACAAATACACAAAACCATGTTTTTTTTCTGTTCACTGAGTTCTTACATATTATCATGTTGCTTTTTTAAATTGGCAGATGATAAATATATATGGGGTGCAATGTGCTGCTTTTTTTGAGATAGGAATTTAGGCTCACTTGGAACTCCAATTTAGTATTTCATTCTATTTATACATCCTAGAAAAATTCTATTTCCCTAATAAACACATTCAATTTTCATCATTTTTGATATCAATTAGACAATTTTACTAAATGAGAAAACTACATTTAAAATGTGCTTTAAAACAAAATGGAATTAGAAAAAAAAGAAAAAAAAAGCATTTTAAAGAACTTTTGCACTGTGCTGAAAAATCAAATGTTTCTTGCAGTAATACAATGTGCCAATCCATAAAATGTTAACAGAATTCTCAATTTAACATTTTCAAAGACAATGTTATGGTTTCATGTCTATGGTAACACAGATAGAACGGCATTATATAAATATTATGTCCATCCCTATGAAGCGTACAAATTTGACAATGCTCAATGAAAGATTTTAGAATCACATCCAATAGTGTCACATCCAAAGAATCACAAATCTGTGTCCTGTAAGTTCTCCTTCTAAAATCTTTGTTGACTTTTCTACTCCTTGACATTTGTTAGTACTACCCCTTAAAAAAAGACAGAACAGGAAAAGAAATGCTGCAGTAAACTCTTGATCATGTACAGAAATTATTGCTACTATACTTCACTACAAAGCATATCTATACAATATCATGACCTTTGATTATGGAAACTCTTTTTGATAGAAACTTTTTATTGTAATACTTTTTTCTTACAAACTCCAAAAAATGTGTTTTGAGACAAGAATTCTTTAAAATTACAAAACGAAAAGAAAAACAAAATCCAATATATTCATGTTTAGTTACTATTGAGATGTCTTCTGTAATTCAACAGTTTATCCTTAGTGAAAATCTAGTTGAAATGGAAAGGATTAAATTATGAGTTGATCCAAAGCCTGGAAGAGGCTTGGGGTTTCAGCTGGATTTAGGGGCAGAGTCAGAATGCAGAGAGGACACAGGAATAGTGGAAAGGCAAATGGCTCCTTGCAGCATACTTTAATCCCCCTTTTCTTCTTCTTGTCATAGTCTAGTTCAGAAATGGGGCTCAGAAAATAAGGGCAGAATATGGTATTTTGGATCAAACTAGAGGTCAATTTTCTCCCCTCCCTGTGGGGTGTGTGTGTGTGTGTGTGTGTGTGTGTGTGTATTAGCACCTTGTGCAAGCCAGGCACACACATACCTCTGAGTCACATCCCCAGTCAGCCCTCTATATTTTAATGATAGTGTAGCATGAAACGTTCCATTGGCCATTAGTGGTTAAAGGTCAATTTTTAAAATTAACAATATTAAACATACATGACATCTGTCCTGTTTTGATATCTGAACTGTTACCTTGCCATAGTAATTTTCTCCTAACTACAATGCCTAGAGGTGTGTTCTAAAGTGTTTCTCCAATGCTGTGACAAAATACTCTGACCAATATCAACTTGGGGAAGAAAGGGTTTATTCAGCTTACATATCCCAGGTCACAGTTTGTCTCTGAGGGAGCCCAAGGAAGGAACTCAGGGCAGGAACCTAGAGGCAGGAAGTCGAAGCACAGGCCATGGAGGAACACTGTTTACTGGCCTGCTTGCTCCCCTGACCCATGCTCAGCCTGCTTTCTTATACAGCATAGGCCCATCTGCCCAGGGGTGGCACCACCCATAGTGGTGGGCCCTCCCACATCACTCAATAATCAAGAAGATGCTCCACTGACATGGCTACAGGCCAGCCCAATGGAGGCAATTCCCCAGTTGAGGCTTCCTCAACCCAAGTGTGTCAAGTTTAGACTAAAGCTATCCAGCATAATTGGCCCCTTGTCAACTTGATACACAAACACATCACTATTAAACCATAACACTTCCATTTCTTGTGCTTGACACAATGTTAACAATAATATCACAACAGAAGACAGTACAACCTTAAAAGCCCCATAGTCCTTAAAAATAAATCCAAGCACTTAAAAGTTCACAGTCTCTTTTAAAAGTCTCTTAACTGGGCTCCTGTAAAGTCCAAAATAAGTACTGTCTTATTTCAAAGGTAAGACTCAGGCACACCTAAGCAAAGCCTAAGTCCAGCAAAATAGCTCAAGGCTGGGCATCTGGGATTCACTCACTATCTTCTGGGCTCCATAGGGCGCCGGCAGCTCCACTTCTCTAACTCTGCCATCCATAGCACACTCAGCTCATCACGTAGACCCAGGCTGGCTCCATCCCATACCTATTGTTGCCCTTGGTGGTTTTCTCGTGGTCCTGGCATCTGCAAAAAAAGCTGGGGTCTTCACTGAACCTCAGAATGCACCCTCACCAATAATGTCTTTTGGCCTCCCGGGGTGCAAGGCCTCAGATTCTCACCATGACCCCTTCAATCCTGGGGTCTTCACTGAAACTGAAGCTGCACTTTCACCAATGGCATTTGCTGCCTCTCAGGATGCCAAGCCTCAGTTGCTCTCTATGTCCCCTTCATGCTTTCAACACTAGAACCATGCAGAAGACTCTTACATATTACCAAGCCCTGCTTCCAGCTTGCGATGGAGCCTTGGGTCCACTCTGGACCAGAGCTTCTGTGTGCTGACCCTGAGGAAATACTTCCTAGAAGACTTCACCACAGTGATGCTGGTCTCTTGTTACCTACAACTGATTTCGCAGCTCCAGCTAACCAGCATCAATTGTCCCAGTAAAACAAAGGTTTTACTTCAAGTTCTGGTCTCTTCTTAATCATAGCTGATTCCTCAGCCCAAGCTGACCAGAACCCACAGATTCTCAGTTCAAGATATCATACAAACAGCCCTGATATTCTCCGTTTCTCTTTGAAGTTTCACAATCCAGTACTCCATCATCCACAACTCTTTTGGCATAACTGTTCCAAGCTCCATAGCAACAAACTTTAAGTACTCAATGGTTTTTCCAGCCCAAAGTTCCAAAGGCTTCCACAATCCTCCCCAAAACACCAAGATCAGGTCTGTCACAACAGTAGCCCACAATCCTGGTACCAATTTCTGTTCATTTCTCCATTGCTCTGACAAAATACTCTGACCAATACCAACTTGGGGAGAAAAAGGTTTATTCAGCTTACATCTCCTGGGACACAGTTCATCAGGGAGCCCAAGGTAGGAACTCAGGGCAGGAACCTGGAGGCAGGAGCTAGAACACAAGCCATGGAGGAATGCTGCTTTCTGGCTTGCTCCCCAGACTGATGCTTAGCCTGCTTTCTTATTCAACATATGCCCATCTGCCCCGGGATGGCACCACCTACAGTGGCCTAGGCCCTCCCACATCACTCAGTAATCAAGAAGATGCCCCACAGACATGGTCTCAGGCCAGTCCAATGGAGGCAATTCTCCAATTGAGACAACCCAGGTGTTTAGTTGACACTAAAACTATGCAGCACAAGGTCCATTTTATTTACAACTTGTACCACAGGCTCAGAGGCACATTGGCTTGCCTAAGGTCATGCAGCTGGCCAATCTGAGTTGGGATTTAAACAGGCAGTATGTCTCCAACTTTGCCTAAGTGCAAGACACTATTCACCCCATGCACTGTGCTCAATAAATGATAATTTAAATGTACATAAGACAGCCTGATAGAAAATATACGCACACAATCCCTATCACACCTCTAACTTTCAGAAAACAAAATACGAGCCTAGATTCCCGCAGAACTTCTGGACCAGCCACAGACATGTAGGTCTCTGTAAGTCTGTCTGCTTTCCTGAACTCTTCAGGAAGGTGTAATTTCTCCCTTTCTTCTTCATGCCTCTCTTACTAAACATGCTTTCTTTAAGGCATTGGGCTGCCCCTAGCATCTTGTATGGCTTCCTTCAGCCATTTGTCTGACCTCCCACACAAGCTCTAACCCTGTATGGCTCCATGATTTTCTCCACTTCTTCCCACCACTCACTTCCTCAAGGCAGCTGACCAGCTCGCCTGCCCTGAGGATTTTTCTTTAAGATCCTAATAAAATTGTAAAAGCTTTAAAAAAAATACTAATCACTAGGATACAAGAAATTATATCAAGAATATGAAAGATAAGTGACTGCTGTAGAGATATTTCTCTCTTCCTTCTCAAAGCCAGACAACAGAAAAAAATGACTCTACACTTACTGGATCATATGCTTTTTTCAAATAATGGCTCTGAAGATAAAATCTAGAAGGGCAAACTGGAATAAGTTCAAGGGTAATTCCTAAAGAAAAACTTAATTGCAGATGACATGAAAAAGTCTCATTTTTTCCAGTAAGGGAAATGATACCCATGCATGGCTCCACGCTAGTGAAGTATTTGTTTTCTTCCAAAAATATTCTATGCAGTCTCACCAAGCTCTAACATCTGTCAATAATCTCACTCCCTGTGCATCTCAGTGAAAGTGGCCTTCAATCCACAGTCTCCAAGGGCACTATTATCACTGACCCATCAGCTTATTGAATGACAAGCTGGTCATAATGGCAGGGAATCATCAATCAACACAGGCTGAGGGAAGAAGGTCATGTCTGCATGTTCAGCCTCAGGCTGATTACTCACACTTTCTTTGTCCTTATCTGTCTGAATATGGATCCATGTCTCCTACCTCAGATGGGATCTGGTTTTTAGAACAGATGAGATATGGGCTCTGTACAGAACAGATAGCTAGAGCTGTGCTCATCCCAGAGAGGGCTTTTGAGGAACACCTGTGGCTTTTGGTAAGCCCTCAAGTCCTTTGTTATTAATGGTCATAGATCAACTGCCTTAGCATAGGGTCTACAAATGCTGCTGATGCTGTCAGCAAACAGTGGGCTTGGCTTGAAACCTTCTCTCCAGATGCCTGGAAGTCTCAGATCTCTCACTGTGTTTGAGGAATGGAAATTCATAATGAAGCAGTGATACTCAGGGGTATGTACAGCTCAGTCTGTTTTTCTTGCACATCTATGATGTCTGTGAGAACACTTCAAAAAATTAAGATTAAAGAACACAGCATTATCTCATGGTTGGAATGTTAAATGACCTTCATAGGCTCATGTGTTTGAACACTGTGTCCCCAGTTGGTGGTGCTATTTTGGGACATTGTGGAACCTTTACGAGGTGGGGCCTGGCTGGAAGAAGTAAGTCCCTAGGGGGTGTCCCTGAGGTTTATGGCCCAGCCCTGCTTCTTATCCCATCTCTGGTCCTCAGACCTATGACCAAGCAACCTCACACTTTTGCAACCACAGCCAGATTGCCATGCTTTCCCTACCACTGTGGACCCTCACACCACAATCAAATCATTCTTCCTTCAGGTGCTTCCTGTCAATTATTTGGTGACAGAAACAAGAAAAGAAGCTAATCTACACACGCACACACACGCAGCATACACACTAGACATGCACACACACACACACATACATACACACAGAGGTGTACACAGGCATAGACAGACATACACACAGACACATACACAGAGACACAGACACACACACATACACAGATATACACACGTAGACACATACAGACATATGCAAAGACATACACACATATGCATATTTACACACACAGACATATACAAACACAGATACACACAAGCACACATAGACACATACAAGCACAGACACACACATAGATATATGCAGAGTCATACATACCAGACAACACACAGACACACACACATACACAGATATACACACGTAGACACATACAGACATATACAAACACAGATACACACAAGCACACATAGATATATGCAGAGTCATACATACCAGACAACACACAGACACACATATACATAAGCATATACACAGTCACACACATACTACACACAGACACACACAGAGACACACACAAAATATACAGACACACATAGACACACAGATATATATACAGACACACACAGAGACACATAGATACACAGAAACATACATACATACATACATACACATAAATGCACACATTCAGGAGGAATCATGACCTTTTTTTTTCTCGGGCATTAGAATCTCTGCAAAAGTTTTAAAACTAACTTCATGTGGAACTTGAAAAAGAAAGGGCTTGCTCAGGCAAGTTCAGATGTCTTCTCTTCTGAGCTGTTCTTCCCAGGCAGCACAGTGTCAGCAAATTCTCTGTTACTGGCCTACAGCTGAGCAGATCTGAGCCCAGTCTCCACACTGACACATGCAAAGACATAACAGTGCAATGGCTTTGAGCAACAATTGATGTCCTTTCAGGGGAAGTTCAGAGGGTCTATTGGACATTCATTATGAGCTCTTAACCATCTGAGGGGCCTGGGGAGATGGCCCAGTCTGTAAAGCACTTGTTCTCAAGTACGAGGAACTTAATTCAGTCCTCAGAAACCAGGTAAAAATGCCTGCATGTGATGAGGCATGGTCATTGGAGGAGGAGGAGGCAGAGGAAGAGAAAGAGGAGGAAGAGGAGAGGGAGGAGGAGGAGGAAGAAGAGGCTGGAGAATCCCTGGGCTTACTGTACAGTCAGGTGAACTTAATTAGTGAGTCCCAACGAGGTATTGTGCTTATATAAATGAAAGATTACAAGACCTGCATGTATGAGCCAGGATGAAGCCTGCAAGAGCATTGAACCTGGACATATCTGGCCCATGGGAATTTCCCCAAAAGGGTTTTCTCTCTGCAGTTTTGAGAAAACTGGAAGTGGGGCAAAGCTGTGATCTCTCAAAGTCCAATCCCTAGTGACACATACTTTTTTCAGCAAGGTTCCACCTCCTAAAGATTCTATGACCTTCAAAACAGTGCCACCAACTAGAGATAAAGTGTTCAAATACACATTTTGCAGGTTGCACTGTATACAAAAAGATGATCAGCTAGTATTTGTTGGATGAAGGAAGACTAAATAATGAATGAACATGTTAATTTAACAGTATTCACTGAAAATAAGGTATTTATATGTGCATAGTCATAAAGAACTATGCAGTTACAAAACTCCAGGTACACTCAAATATATACAACCATCTGATATAGGATGAGTATTTCTAATAATTCACGGGTACCTTAAAATTATTTTCTAAAGGATGCTAGGTTAATTGGGTAGCAATATGTAAAGCAACATAATCTTATACCATAGAACAAATTATATACTTTCAAAGATGTCACAAAAAAAATAAAATTGGGGATGTGATTTGGTAGAGTTCTTATTTAGCATACACAAAGTCATGGGTTTGAGCTACAGCACTTTATAAATAGGTGTAGTGGTACACACCTGTAATCCCAGTATTCAGAAGACAGAGGCAAGAGGATCTGAAAGATCAAGGTCAATCTGGAATGTATAGTGAGTTCAAGGGCAGCCTGGACTACATGAGACTCTATCTCAAAACAAAACAAAATCAAACAAAAACTTTTAATACTAATCAACTCTCTGAGGAAGAACTAGTAACAAGGCCTGATGGTGCAAGCCTACACCTTGCATGTTGTATGAGGCTGAGTCATGAGGACCATACATTCAAGGCCAGCCTAGTCTATATAAGGAGATTGTGTCAAAAAAAT
>NW_008345983.1:403289-438530 GCF_000622305.1 Nannospalax galili | reverse complement strand
AAAAATAAAATAAATTTTTTAAATTATTAAATGTATAGGTGATAAGCTTCTAAAACTCATGAAGCAACAAAAGCCATGATAAATTAAATATTCAATATAGAAAAAATCTCTATGTTGTAAATTTGAAAACGGTAAATATCTAGAAAAAATATTTGTAGCAATATTAAAATGATCGTTAAATGAAAAGGATATAAAATATGGCCATGTGATTGTTTTCATAGGAAGTGCACTTAGAGAACCAATACACTGAGAAGACTGAAACCCCACTAGTATGTAATGAATAGAATCAGGAAAACCTTTCACTTGCTGGGTCAGCTGCCAGCACCTGTGGGCTAATGCTCTCCGGAGCATAATGAACATGGCTGGCTCAGTACTATGGGCCTTGCTGGGGGTCTGTCTTTTGTTTTGTCATGCTCTTTTGTGGGCCTATGGATGGAGGCCAGGGTCTTGTGCATGTTAGGTAAACTGTATTACTTATCTGTGACTGTGATAAAATACCCTGACAAAAGCAACTTGAAGAAAGTTTATTTGGCACAGGGTTCCTGAGAAAGAACTGTCCATCATCGTGGGAAGACACTGCAGCAGGCAGGGAAAGCTTGGTAGCTAGAGCTGGAAATTGGATCATATTCTTTCACCCACACCCAGGAAGTACAAACAGAGAGCAGGAAGTACAAACAGAGGCACCAGGCTATAAACCCTCAAAACTCACCCCCAGTAATGTACTTCCTCCAGCAAGGTGCCATAACCTCCCCAAACAGCACCACCAAACACATGAGCCCAATGGGGGACATTTCTCCTTCAAACCACAACGCAAATCTCTACTGCTGAACTGCACTGATGGTCATTGGTTTTATGGATCAGGGTCTCACTCTGTAGCCCTGCCTAGCCTCCGATCTTCCTGCCACTGTCTCTGAGGGGCTGTGTGCTACCACACCTGAATTTGCTGTTGTTGCTATTCATTTTTAAAAAACTTCCTTTTTAGTATATGGGTATGAATGTTTTACCTGCATGTATATAAGTGCACCCAAGGCATGTAATGCCCATGGAGGCCATAAAAGGACATCAGGCCCCTTGGAACTGGAGTTACAGACAGTTGTTAGCTGCCATATGGGTGCTGGGAAGGGAACCTGGGCTCTCCACAAGAGTAGCCAGTGCTTTTAACTGCTGAGCCTTCTCTCCAGCCCCACTGCTATTCTTTTTGCAAAAGCACAGCGACTCCCATTTCCTAAAGATTCACCTCTCTGAAAACAATAAACAAAATAAATTTTCCTGTCCCAAAAGATATTGTTTGTCTTCACTTATACAGAAATAGAACTACATAGTGTTCAAGACTAGGGAGATAGTTAAAATGTATCAAAGGCCTACCTCAAAGGAGTATAAAAGGGCAGCTGCAATGAGAATTCTGGATGTGAAAAATTCATGTTGAATACTAAAGAATGTATAGCTTTACATATGCAAATATGATTGTGGCTATGTTAACTATACACAAATGAGGGGCAATATTTGCATATGGCCTTTGGGGAAAAGGTGGTTTTATTTTTTGCTGTTGCTGTCAGTGTTGTCTAGAACAGTGTTTTGATTCTAAATTCTAGAGGCTTCTTTCAACCTCAGTAGCTGCAATGGGAAGTGTGAGGCTCTGAACTAGAGCAGCCACATCAGCTGAGGTCAGGTACCTAAGACTACAGTTCTTGTCTAGGATTGATACACTTGCCCTCTACTATTTGGGTTCCTCTGCTGCTCTTTTGTTGCTGTTGTTTTTGTTCTATGCTTCTGAACCTAATTCTAACCAATATGTGACTTAAGTGGTACCTGACTATAATCCTAGCAACTAGGAAGTTGGATTTGAGTGAATCTCTGTGACATTGAGGACAGCCTGGTTTACATGAGTTCCAGGCCAGCTGAGGCTACAGGGAGACTCTGTCCCAAAAACTATATATAGCTAGAATTCATTTAATATTTAGCAGAAATAAGAAATTCAAAGTTTTAATTAAAAATTAAAAATAAGTACAAGTATTTTTATCTCGAATATAGCTTGTCAGGATATATCACTGAATGCCAAGCACTACTTTTAGTCCCCTAAGTGTGTTCCTTTTCAAGTAAAAAACCCCATACTGCATATTCACTCATTAGCAGCCATTAACCTGTAAAGTCTTGAAAGTAAACATATTGGACTGGCTTCTGACTCATTCCTGCTATGACCATGAGCTCAGTCCTCTGTTCCTAGTTTTCTCTTTGTTTTAGAACCCCGTCATGTTCCTCTCAAGGGAACCAGGCAGCTCTTTTTAGCTTTGATGGTCACAAAATATGTTCCCAGGACAAATGGCCAGTGTTTCTGTGAAGTGTGAGTGCAATTCCCAGCGCAGAAGAATGCTGTGTACAAAGAGCAGATGCACACAGCTGGCTTCTGAAAAGACTTGGCCAAGTTCACGCTTTGTTTAGCTCTTAGGCTTAAGCCTTAAAGACCTTTCTGAACGTTTATACTAGCCTTACTTTCTACAAGACTTAAATTTTAAAAAAGATAATTAGGCTCAGACACATGGAATATGTGCAGAAATGAAGTGTGATGGATTCTTTCTGTTTAAACTTAGAAAACCCAGTGTTGCTGTTTCTGGAAATCAGCTTTATTAATGTTCCTTAACACAAATCCAGTGTGCAGAGGCAGTAAGAGATGTTGGCAAGGTGGATTAGAGTAGTATGAATTTTTGGAATAGAAAGCAAAAAGTAGATTTTATTTTTTCCGGTCAGACAGAAAATATGTGAACACGAGGAAAGCAAATTTTACAGTTTCCATTTGACTGGAAACAGGAAAAATATGTAATTTTTAATATAAAATTTTGCACCAATTCTGTAGTGAATTTTCAAGGAAAACTGCTTCTCCTTATGGATTTGTAGTCTAATTGGAAACAGTTTCTGTTTTTATTTTGTTTGGTTTGGTTTGGTTTGGTTTTTTAGATAGGGTCTCCCTGTAGCCCTAGCTAGCCTAGAACTCTAACTAGCCTCCGTCTCACAGAGATCTGCCTGCCTCTGTCTCCTGAGTGCTGGGAATAAAGGTGTGAACCACCACTCCCAGCTTGGACAGTCTTAAAAAGCAAATATAAAAAAGAAAGGAAAAAAGAAGAGAGAAGGAGGGAGGAAAGAAGAAAGGGAAAGAAGAAAAAACACAGTTAAGATGTTTCATGTCAGCAATATTATAATCACCTTCTATCTCAAACATGTATATATTTCAAGTAAATGTTAAGGGTACCATTGTTGCATGTTGCATTATATAAATATTAACTGTTAAAAAACACATTCAACATTTTTAAATGCTTAATGTTTTTGTTTTTGTTTTTTTAAATCCTAACCAGTTTATTGGGCTTGCTAACAGAGCATAAAGTGGATTTTTTTTACAGATGAGTGGGCAACCCCCCACCCCCACTTTGCAGCTTTGCTGGAAAGTCCACACTCAAGTAGAGATCTCAGCTTATATATCCTTAGCCCCTCACATGCAGCTAAGTTTGACTGATTGGGTGGGACCAGTAACTGACTCCCCCATAAACTCCTAAATGAGCATGGGAAGGAGGTGTGACTATAGCTTGCTGGCATAGTAGTCAGAGGACACTATCAGTTTTAATTAAAAATTAAAACACTCCACCCCTTCCTCCAGCTCTTACATTCTTTCCATCAACTGCTTCCAAAACAGTCCCTAAGCCTTGGAGGGGGTGATAGGTGTGGTATGATCTTCCTCCCACTGTGGGATAAGAATGAAATGACCCTCTTTATCTCTTCTGATTAATTTTAATTTGAAGTCTATTCTGTCAGATATTAGCATTGCAACCTCTGCTTGTTTCTCAGTGCTATTTGCTTGAAATATTCTTTTCTGTCCTTTCACCTTAAGATAGTGCCTGACCCTGAAGGTAAGATGGGTTTCTTGAAGACAACAAAAAGATGGATTTTGTTTCTTAATCCATTCAACTAGCCTGTGTCTTTTGACTGAGGAGTTCAGTCCAATGATATTTCAAGTTATTGAAAGATGTGTATTGGTTGCCATCATTTTGATTACTGTTTGCATTCTTTGTCTAATTTTGTGCTTCCATAATTATACCTTCATTTAGTTTCTTTCTGCTGCCCCTGGGGTATAGTTGTTCCTTTCTCTGTTCTTTGTATTGCTTCAACTGTTCTTTGAAGGGTGGGTTTTGTGGACATGTATTCTTTCAGCCTATTTGTTCTGTGGAAGATTTTTCTTTCCCCTTCAACTATAATAGACATTTTTGCTGGGTAAAGTATTCTGGGTTGGCATCTATTGTCATTTAGAACTGGAAATACATTGATCCAGGCTCTTCTGGCTTTCATAGTTTGCATTGATAAACTATGTGTCATAGTTTATTTCTTCATTGCTGTGACAAAACACTCTGACCACTACCAATTTGGGGAGGAAAGGGTTTATTACATCTTCCAGGTCACAATTCATCAGGGAGCCCAAGGTAGGAACTCAGGGCAGGAACCTGGAGGCAGGAGCTGGAGTACAGGCCATGGAGGAATGCTGCTTACTGGCTTGCTCTCCTGGCCCCTGCTCAGCCTGCTTTCGTATGCAACACAGGCCCACCTGCCCAGGGGTGGCACCACACACAGTGGGCTGGGCCCTCCCACATCACTAAACAGTCAAGAAGATGCTCCATAGACATGGCCATAGGCCAGTCCAATAGAGGCAATGCCCCAACTGAGGCTCCCTTAACCTGGGTGTGTCAAGTTGACACTAAAGCTATCCAGCACAATTGTCCCCTTGTCAACTTGACCCACAAACACATCACTATTAAACCACAACCTTTCCAATTCTTCTCTCCAAGATATATTAACATTAATATCACAATGTAAGACAGTACAACCTTAAAAGCCCCAGGGTCCTTAAAAAGAAAAATCCAAACACTTAAAAGTCCACAATCTCTTTTAAAATCTCTTAACTGTGGGTGGGCTTCTGTAAAATCCAAAACAAGTACTGTCTTATTTCAAAGGGAAGAACTGGGCACACTAAGCAAAACCAAAGTCCAGCAAAGTAGCTCAAGGCTAGACATCTGGGATCCACTCACAGTCTTCTGGGCTCCAAAGGGTTCTGGCAGCTCTACTTCTCTGACTCTGCCATCCACAGTGCACACAGCTGGTTCTTCAGACTTAGGTCAACTCCATTTCACACCTACTGCTGTCTTTGGTTATTGTCCCACAGTCCCAGCATCTCCAAAAAGCTAGGGTCTCCACTGAAACTGAGGCTACATCTTCACCAATGGCCTCTTCTTGCCTCTTGGGGTGCAAAGCCTCAAATTCTCTCCATTACCCCTTCACTCCTGGGGTCAAAAACAACTGGGTCAGGTCTGCCACAGCAGTACCCCACTCTTGGTACCAATTTCTTAGTTTGTTTCTCCATTACTGTGACAAAACACTCTGACCACTACCAACTTGAGGAGGAAAGGGTTTATTTGTCTTATATCTCCCAGGTCACAGTTTATCAGGGAGCCCAAGGTAGGAACTCAGGGCAGGAACCTGGATGCAGGAGCTGGAGCACAGGCCATGGAGGACCACTGCTTACTGACTTGCTCCCTGGCCCCTGCTCAGCCTGCTTTTTTATGCAACACAGGCCCATCTGCCCAGGGTGGCACCACTCACAGAGAGCTGGGCTCCCCCACATCACTCATCAAGAAGATGCCCCACAGACATGGCCACAGAGGCAATTCCCCAATTGAGGCTCCCTTAACCTTGGTGTGTGAAGTTGAAACTAAAGCTATCCAGCACACTATGTAATTGTAATTCTGATGGATTTTCCTTTATATGTGAGTTGTTTTTCTTTTGCAGCTTTCAGTATTCTCTCTTTCTTCTGTACATTTTAGTGTTTTTACTATGATATGCCATGGGGAGTTTCTTTTCTGGTCCTGTCTATTTGGTGTTCTAGGTGCTTCTTGTATTTGTATGGGGATGTCTTTCCTTAATTTTGGGACATTCTCTTCTACAATCCTGTTTAAGATCTGGTCAATACTGTTAACCTGAAATTCTTCTTCTTTCTCTATGCCTATGATATGTAGATTTGGTCTTTTACATGGTGTCCCACATCCCCTGCATATTCCATTCCTGTGTTTTTAAAAAAAGTGTTCTTAATCTTTGCTCGAGCCGTCCAATTCTTCAACTTTACTATCCAGTGTTGATATTTTGTTTTCCATTTCATTCATTCTTGTGGTGAGGCTTTCTCCTGTTGTTTCAAATTGGCTTATTGAGTTTTTCACTTCCTTCTTCATTTCAGCCTGAGTTTTCTTCAATGTTTCTATCTTTTGTGAATTCAGTCAGAAGTTTACCCCATCTTCTTTTAGTTCTTTGATTTGTTTATTTGTGCATTCTTTAAATTCGTTGAATTCCTTCATCATGCTTATGATTGTTCTTTTAACTTCTGTGTCCTGGGTTATCTTTAGGGGGTTCTCCTTGTAGAACTCTTCTACAGAACTGGTGGTGTTTGGTGGGAACATGCTCTTTTGGTTTCCCTTATTATTTTTTTGTTGCAATTTTGGCATGTAGGTCTTTTGTTGTTTGTGATTCTGGTATGAAGCTCAAGCCTTCTTTTGTTGTGTTGAAGTTTGTTCCTGTTTGTATTATTGGTGTGCCTTTGTTGTTTTCTTATTGGGTATGTTTACATACCACTAGTTGCTTTAGGTTTCACATTCTCTCAGATTTTATTTTGGAGGAAACTGATGGCTTCAGATCAGCTGCACATGAGCTCCGGCAGAGGCCCAAGTCAGACTTCAGTTAGTTACACTCAGGCTTCCTTCTAATGTTTGGACCCCTACTATCACGTACCCAGAGCACAATTTGGGACATTCAATGGGAGGCCAGATCAGGTACTCTTGGCCTGATCTGCCCTACAGTAGGGAAGGTATACGGGAGGGGCCTCAGGTAATCCCAGTTAGTGTTTTGAGTATGGCATGATTTTGGGAAGCTTTAGGGACGCTTACGACCATGAGGAGGCTGGTTCCAGGGACTCTCAGGCTGTCTGCTGAGTTCTCAGCCCCTACACAATGTGAAAGCCAGATCCTTAATAAGATTTTTAAGTGAATAAATTTGATTAACAGTATTCATAAATATTTAAGAAGCAATCAAAGGCTAAGAATGTAGCTCAGTGGTAGAACTCTTGCCTAGCATTCATGAGGTTCCAAGCACTCGGGAGGCAGAGGCAAGCAGATCTCTGTGTCACTGAGGTCATCCTGGTCTACATAGCAAGCTCCAGGCTAGCTGGGGCTACAGGGAGACTCTGTCTCAAAAATAAATAATAAATAATAAATAAATAAATAAATAAATAAATAAAAAGGGGACTGGCAAGATGGTTGAGCAGCTAAGAGCACTTACTGCTCTTCTGAAAGTACAGTTCCCAAGCATCCAATGCCTTTTTCTGGCCTTCATAGGCACCTATACTCATGTACACAAATTTACAGACACAAAAATATACACAATTAAAAATTAAAATGAGCAAACCAATAAAGGCCAGAGAAGGACAGTCAGTGTCCTGTTCTATCAGCTGAAGAAAAATAAAATTCTGCTATCCTAAATAGTCCCTACTTGAAGGTATTTGTGTACAGACTATGATTCCCTGACAGAACCTGTGTCAGCATTCCTCCCCACTCTACAAACAGCCTTACTAAACTTTTTTCAAATTATAGGTTTTCTCCCTTCAGGGTTTTCTGTTTCTTAATTCATTTCAGTGTTTGTGTGAGTGTGGTGTATATGCATGCACCTGTGTGCATGTGTAAAGGCCAGAGGAGGACAGTCAGTATTCTGTTCTATCACTCTCTTCTTAAAATGGGGTCTCTCACTGAGCCTGGAGCTAAGTTGGCACCCAGGAAGCCCCAATGATCCTCTTGTCCCTCTGCCTTCCACAGTGGGGTTACAGGTCCTCATGCCTGCACAGCAAATGTCCTTACCCACTGTGTCAGTGCCCTACCCCTCTCTGTTTCTTCATGGAACACTCATTTCTCTCTCCACCTGAGTAACTCCTGCTCACCTGTTACTCATCAGAAAGACCAAATGAGCACCTATTGGGTTCATGACTGTCTAGCATGGGTTCACTTGTCTAGCATATACAACAACTTGATAAATATCCACGGGATTAATGAATAAGTGAACAGATGAATGAACACCCTTGACTTATCTATCAGGCCATAAACTTATAGGATAAAAATATGATGCCTGTGCCTTTGCCTTCCATCATGTTCCTTATGTTAGTGCGGGTGGTAGTGATTTGTCTAGAAAAAGAGGTGGGTAGGTGTAGGGCGGACAGATGGAAAGAGGAAACATAGACCAATATCTGAAGGTAGGAGATTTGGAACATTAAATACTGAGCTCTTATGCATACAATAAATAATAAGTCAATAAATCAGACAAAAAAACTCTCTGGCATAAATTCACTGAAGCTCACTCACAAGAAGAAAGTGTAAATATTAATGGTCAACATAGAAAAGCGAAAAAATAAAATGGACAGTGCAACACTACTTTCTGAAAGGTCAGGGTTAGAAAACAAAGAATCATACTAGGAAAATTTTCTAGAAGGTGAATAGGGAAGAGTATTCCGGACAGAATCAAGGTCCTTAAAAATAAAGGAAACATTCATCTCACATGGAAGTTAAGTCAGAAAAGATCCATAACATAAGAACCCTCAGCAGACACAGGCTTCACTGTGGCTGAGGCCCAGAGGTCACAGGGTGAACACACGACCCAGGAACTGGAGTCAGAGTCTGCTCTTGATGGTAGCTCCTAAGTGACTGTGTGAACTTGAACATGCTGAGTGCTTGGACTTACATCGCTTGGGGTAATAAAGTCCTCAGGCAGACACTGCAGCAGTGGACAACCATCTGTGAAAAATGAAGGCTCGATGATGGGTTCTATTTGGGGCAATCTCAGATGCTGCCCTCCCCAGCACCAGCTTTCTCTCCACATTCAAACAAAGCTAAACTCCTGTGATTCTGCAGATCTATGGCTTCTGTGTGTTATATAAGATTGCATTTCCCAAGCTGCTGAGTCTGGGGATTATTCTTGCCTTCAATGAGAAATTCCGCAGATAGCAGAATGAATAAATGCAGCTAGCAGATGCCAGTTTTCCCATTTTAAACAATTATGAATGGTTTCATTTTCTGTATTATTTGACGCTCTTGCATTCTTTTTTTCCTGCAGCCTAGAACTAAAGCCTTTCTGTTACAAAAGCTCATAGAGAATTTAATTAAGAAACAGCAGAATGTGTAATTAGCACAACCCCCAGCAGAGGATTAAAAGCCCACCACTGAGCAGAAAGTCAACTGTGACCAATGACCACCCACTAAGATGCAGTGTTGTCAAAGAGAAAAAAACCTGGGGAGGAAAATCTGAAATATTGGAAAGATACCCCAACCCTTAAGGGGAATAAGAAAATGTACCCAATGCCCAAGTTAACAAGAGTCCCTTGGATTTTGCGTCATGTTTCTAGAACTCTACAGTTACCTCCAATTCTGCAGGTATCCTGTCAGGAGTCTGGCAAAGTTAATTCTGTCAGACAGTACCCTCCAGTATGGTCTCTACTGGTGTGATTTCCAAAGCAAGTTCCCCAAGTTACTGAGCATATTGAAGCATTTTACATCCTTTCCTCCATGCACCATGGTGACCTGACTAGGCTGAGTTCGTCTCTTGTATCAGGACCTGCACCTGTTTGTAGTCCATCCCTCAAGATGCCTTCAGCACTTACAAGTTACTGTTCTGTCAGAACAGTGAATACATCTTGTGTCCTAGACCTGGCATAGGCTTTGTGTGATGAGTACATTTCCCATATAAAGATCCATGACCAAAACTTCAGAGCAATTACTAATATAATAAAGATATTTTTTTTAATATTCAGAGAGAATTGATCATTTTCATTAACAAGATGAAAATGTAGTGGCCATTCTGTCCAGCAGAGTGCTCCATGTTTCAGGGAACCAAGGACATTACACTTTAAGAAAAACCTTTAGTAGCAGATCTAAGAGATGAACTTAGGGCCGGTAGATATGATGAACTGGGGCAGCCAAGTGCTTTGCTTTTGTATTAAACACTATACAGAACCTTAACTAATAATATGAGGTTCAGAGGATATACATGCTTAGTAAAATATGTTTTAAAAATTCATATTCATTTATTAAATACCCCAAAGCTCTTTTTATCAGAACAAAGATGAACTATTTTGTTTTTGCTCTAAATCAACCTAGAAATTTTCATTGGCTTGAAATAAAACTATCCTTCAAAATTCTTTAAGTGATCTTAAATTATTATACATAGTAATCTGCATTATAATTATATATACATATGCATATATTAGATATGTTATATATATATATTGGGGTGCCACCTCACTAGACTAAAGAGAAAAAAAAGCTGTGTGCAATGGGTTTAGCAAACATTCTGTTAAAAGAATTATCAGATTATTACAGAGAATGGAGATTTTTTTTAACTTAAATCTGTTTGGTGAATCTGACCCAGGTCCCTTGCCCTGCAACCCTCAACCCCCTACCGCCCTCCATGTCCAGGCCCAGCCAGGAGCCACATCCTGGAGCTCTCTTTTTATTTGTTTTATGTTGTAGTATTTTTAATTTTTTGGAAGCTGGGTCTCCATGCAGCCTTAGCAGGCCTGAAACTCACATTGCAGACCAGGCTGGCCTCGACTGCACAGGGATCCACCTGCCTCTGCCGTCCTAGTGCTGGAATTAAAGGCATATACCACCATGCCCTGCTGGAGGTTTCTTGATAAGTGCAGCATTTATATTCATCAAAGAAGCTTCTTTTTGCAGCAGATGGAGTCTGTTATAGAGATCTACAACTGGTCAAAATGCAGAACATAAGTGACCATGGGTGTGCAGCCCCAAATGGGACATCTATAATACAACCCCTACACTTAAAGTTCATGGAACATGAAGGAAAAGGGGACAGAAAGACTGTCAGAGCCGGAGGAGCGGGGCAATTGCTGAAGACCTGCAAAGACCACATCAGTCAACACACCAGCATGGATGTGGGAAAATTTCCCATGGCCCCACCCTGAGATAAAAAGCTATAGGCTGCTGAGGAGACAGAGTCAGTTTTCTTCAGGGACAGCCTCCAAACCTAAGTTGTCAGCCATAAAAACATGGACATACAGGCAACACTAACTGGAATCAGTAGGTGTGTGTGTGTGTGTGTGTGTGTGTGTGTGTGTGTGTGTGCAATTATAGAAAAAGAGATTTATTTTTATTTTATTTATGAGTGTTATGCCTGCATACATGGAAGTGCGTCCATGTCGCGCAGTGCCTGTGGAGGACAGAAGAGGGTATCGGTCCCCCGGAACTGGAGTTATAGATGGCTTTTAGGTGCCATGTGCGTGCTGGGATTTGAACCTGGTTCTTCTGCAAGAACAGCCAGTGCTTTTAACTGCTGAGCCATCGCTCCAGCCCTTTAAATTTGTTTTGACTGAGTTAAAATAATCTGGGCAATTTTGTATTGAAGCTTCCAGACATGTTTTGTTGCCAACCAAGTTGTTAACAGTCATGCACAGTCATGCACATGCCAAGTACTGATCTGTGAAAATGATGATGCTCATTTATGAAATGACAGCCATTAACTAACTCCTTGGATTTAATGATGGCTTAATAAACAGTAACGCTGACCACTTTGACAGAATCACATCCTGCCATTTCCTCTACATGCAGAGATACCGTGTGCAGCAGGAGAGTAACTGCAGCAGGAACAAAGACTGACATGACCACGTGTCCTACTCTTTCACCTCTACAAAATGCTTTTGGCTTGGTGTGCTATGCCACAGTGTGCATATTTTAAGGAGATGTCAGGTGATTCCCAGTGGTTTGTGGCCTCTTTTTGGTGTTTGTTTTTGCACAATTCTCCAGAATATGTTAAAAACTAGTTGAAGGAGGTACATAGGGTGTGTGGGCCTTGCTAAGTAATTAACAAGAGTCTCATGGGCAAGAGCTTCCTGGAAAGGGACTGAAGAGACAAGGCTATGTGGTGAGCAAGGTTCCTACCCACCAGTATTTGACTGATACACACGAACAGATGGTGCTCTCTGATTGAGTCGGCATACCCAAAGACTTCCTAAGAGCAAGTAGCTATGCCTAGAGTGGATTTTGACTGTCATCTTAAAGCCAACAGTGCAGGGAGTGCAGTAACACATTGCATTGTTATTTTTCTGTTATTGTGATTAAAACCCCATGACCATATGCAATTTATAGAAGAGTTTATTTTGGCTTATTGTTCCAAAGGGATAAGACCATCATGCAGGGAGGCATGGTAGCATACAGCTGTGAGACAGGAACAGGAAGCTGAGAGCACCTTTTTCCAATAGCAAACATGAAGCAGGGAGCAAAGTGGGAAGTGGGGCAGGGCTATGCACTCTCAAAGCTGAGTGACACACTACCTCCAGCAAGGCTACCCCTCTTAAAGATTGCATGACCTCCCAAACAGCACTGTCAACTGGGGACAAAGTGTTCAAGTATTTGAGTTTATGTGGGGTGTTCCTCATTCAAACCATCACACAAATTTTCCTGATCAGTTCAAGTGTAAAAACCTGTATATTCTATACTCACAAAGTTCCTCCATGAATAACAGATTTTCCTAAGTTTCTGGAGAGTGTACACAGTGCAATTACTAGTATAAACCCTGGGAAGCTGACTTTGGGGTTGGGAACATAAAACAGAGCACATGCCTGGTCTGAACCTCTCTAGAAAGTACGCATTACCTTAATAAAAGCAATAAAAATCAAGGATCATGTAATGAATATTCATAGTCTTAGCTTTTTCATTAAAAATGATTATACTTTTTCCTGGGGCTGAAGAGATGACTTGATGGTTAAGAACTCTTGCTACTCTACAGAGAACCTGAGTCTGAGTCCCAGCATCCACATCAGGCTGTTTACAACTGCCTGTAACTTCAGCTCTAGGGGAATATGACCTCCTAGCCTTCAAGGGCTCCTGCACACACATTGTACACATGTTGCCCAAATTCCCTCTGGGTCTCCTGCATGGTCAGACAAACCATATAATATATTTTATGTGCCTTTATTAACTTACAAAGGAATGAGTACCCAGTGCCCAGCCCTGCTCCTCCTGTGGTGCTGGCTGAGAGCCTGCCATATCAGACCACAACCCCACTACCATAGTCACTGCTAGCAGTCAGTGACGCCTCAGGGGCCAGCGATCTCACCCAGGTGCATAAGTGTCGGGCCATTCTGACTTTGAGTTGCTGCACGCCCATTTCCATGGCTCATGTGCATCCCTATGGCTAGCTCGTGGCTTCTCCACTGCTTGCAGCTTCTGTTCCAAGATGGCTCCCAGCAGCACCCCCAGTAGTCCACACTCTGCGGCAGGCCCTGCCCCTTGGAGGAACTAGCCAATTGGGAGACAACACAGGCTTATAAATATACATGTAAATTATTTTTTAATTTAATTTAATTAATTAATTGTTTTGGTCTTTTTGAGATGGAGTGGAACTCCAGCTGGCTTGGAACTCATTATATAGACCAGGCTGGCCTTGAACTCTCAGAGATCCCACCTGCCTTTGCCTCCTGAGTGCTGGGATTAAAGGCGTGTATCACTATGCCTGGCTACATACAGGTTACAGTTATGCACTGCAGTATGTATCAATATGTATATACATTACAAGCATGCATTATTAATTATGCATACATCTAATTTGGTTAGTCCTGTAGCTTAGTTGCTACTATTGTGATCAGTCCAAAAACAAAGGAAAAATTCACTTTCAAAAAAACATGCCAAGGGCCTTGGACATAGCTCAGAGGGTAAAGGTACCTGTTTCCAAACCTCAATACTTGAGTTCCATCTCCAGGACCCACATGGTGTTAGGAAAGAGCCAACTATCACAAGTGGTCAACTAACTTCAACATTCATGGCGTAACACAAGTGCCTCCCATAAATAAATAAATAGATAAATAAATAAGCGTAATTCAACTTTTTGAAACGATAATAATTTTATCAAAAAGGACAACTATCTTAAGACAGTAATGATCCATAAAATAAATCCTAAACATGGAGTTTTGCTCATTTTCATCCATGTTTCCTGACCTCATGTATGTAACAGGGTCCACAAGTACTGCAACAAGGGGCAGGGATTCCAGACAGGAGAAGTTCACCGTCTCATTAACACACTAGGTATTCCGTCAATCTCTTTAGCACTCCTTTCCTGGGAGGGAGCCTATGACCAGGTGACTGGCCAGTGAAACTGGAAAGTTGGGTCTTTTTCCAGACAGACCAGTTATTCTCTTCACCTGACCAGCATTCTCTACTTTCTCTCTCTAATGGCTATATGAAGAGGGAGAGGGAGAGGCAGAGGGAAGGGAAGAGAGAGGGAGGGAAGGAGAGAGAGAGAGAAAGAGAGAGAGAGCACGCACTGTCCTGTAATCTATTCCTTTAATTTCATTCACCTAGCCTCCCAATTGTTTATCTTTTCTAGCACAATAAGGCATGATTAAACACAGCCGTGATGGGAGTCCTGTATGGGTCTTCTCTGCTTCTAATAGTCACCCCAGGATGCACAGCAGATTCCCCTCAGTTCACCCACATGATCCTGGCTTCTGGGAAGCTGTAGCCTGGAAAGCAATCACTTCCCTTTAGGAAGAGAAGATTCCACCCTCAGACTATTAGAATGACAAGCAGAGGGCATCTGGAGCAAAGCCTGCGCAGAATCCTTAATGTGCTAGGAACAGTCTGTAGCTAACCTGGGAAAAAGATCCCTATGGAGGCCCAGAAATTCCCTTCTCCTTTCTGCATGTGACATTGATTGAAACATCTTCCATTTCTTAGCTCAAGGAAGAACTGCCAAATAGCATAAGTAAATCTTACAGCATCCATCAGGCCAGAGTCAGGCTATTTGATAAGAATTAAGTGAGCCAAACATTTGGATGTGAACGCAGACAAGAGCACATTAAGACAAGCTGCTGAGCCTCCTTTGTGCTTTTCCTAGTTAAAGTGGAAGCTGACCTGAGAATAAATACCCTACCTGCAAAACTGTTCAAATCACTGCAGGAGAAAGAAGCAGTAACTAACTGCATTTCAGCAAAAGGCTGACACTTCCTGGAAAGAGTAACAAAAGCAGTTTTCTTCATGTCTCTTACCATAAAACAGGAACATAGTGATTAAATAATTAAGAGCAAAGAGTGGGTCACGTTCCCAATCAGTGGAAAATCTGCCACCATCCCAAGGTCATTTTGGTCTCCATCAGTAGCAGTGCGAAATGGAGCTGTGAAAGTCACAGACATCCAGTATCAGAAGTGAGGGGATCTCACAGACCTCCACTGTCAGACCTGAGGGGATCTCACAGACCTGCACAACCTGCAGGCAGCTGGACACCTTAAAGGATCTCTTCCAAGCAGCTCAGCTGGTCCCTCTTCTAGGTGGCTCAACTGTCTGAGAGTCTTTCTGTAATTCTTACTGCTTACATATACTTGGGGAGTACAGAGGGCCCTGGTGAATTTGGTCAATTTCAGGGACTTCCTGAAGCCTTTGAGAAGTTTACTTTCTTAGCTTAAGGAGCTTTCCTGAAGGATGGACTATTTCACCTCCCTTTAGAATAAACTGTATTTTAAGGACTTTTCCTCTAAGATGGAAGGTTTTATTCAGAGGAAATTCGTACAACTTAGTCTACACTTTCATTTATTTTCAGTCACAAGAACCTGTCAAATATCTTAAATTTTTTATGTGTATTGAGTATATATATATATATAATATATATATTTATATATATCCTATATGCATGCTTGATGTCCAAAGAAACAGGAAGAGGGTGTTGGATCCTCTGGAACTGAAGTTACAGATGGTTGTGTGCCATCATTTGGGTCCTGGGAAGCAACACAGGTATCTAAATTCAAGTCTTTCTTGGTAACATGATAGAATTCCATGGTATACAATCTAGGAGATTTTCCTTTTTCTCCATCCTTTAATCCAAAACTTAGTGCAATGCTTGAATTTTTCAGAAGTCAAATTTCAGCTTAAACCATGGAGAAAGTTCCTATAGTTTTTAGAAATGGAAGGCATTGTATCACAAGAAAGCAGAGCTTCCATTTGTGGAATATATACCGATTATTAGGGGTAGAGTTTGAGGATTTCAGAGTCATTCTTGTCCCAAATGAAATAGAAAGCTTGTTCCACTAAATAATTGTCAAGGACTTATCAAGACCCACCTGTCTAGCTGGGAAGGACACAGTAGGGCTACATTTCAGGCTTCGTTTTCATTGTCAGTCACATCACTGCAGCTCCTTAGCTTGCAGGGGCAGTGTATCCAAAAGACAGGATGTGGAGCGAGATTGAATTTCTACACTCTGAGAGTCATGAAATATTTATTCTCACACAGAAAAAAGGGAACTTGGAGTGATTCCTTCCCTACTCTTGTTGGATATTGAGTCATTTTAAATTATGCCCTTAGCCTAAATAAGATCAGACCATAAGGGATATCAGATACTCCTCTGTACTTTGTTTAGAATATTTCTGCATTCATTGTTTGTGTCAAGAACATTGCCTTGTTTAAATTAATAGCCCTGTTGTTTGAATTGTTGGCGACATTTTGAGCTAAGAGAATGGAGTGAAGAAAAGTCTGCATTAAAATTTAAAACACTGGCTTATGATTATGTATAAGAATCTAACTTTTATAATTAGTTCTGAAAGCCATTTTCATCAAATTCTATTCATTGAGTAAAAATTCCTTAAAAACAAAATAAATAAATAATATACAATCACCATCTAAGCTTTGAAATTATTCAGAAGCAAAATAGTAACTTGATTAAAATGCCATCATGAATAAAATTTTATCAGAATTGCTAAAGAAAAAAAAACCCTTCCTGATTGTTGATATCTTGCATTCATGTGATATGCACTTGGCACCCTGTCCTCCTCATTATTTCCATTATCCATGAGAAGGCACTGTGTGACTTCCTGATAGTTAGGATGCATTCCCTTGTTATTTGGTAATTTTCTTCTCTCATCAACACTGAGACCAAAACCTTTCAGTGATAAGAGAAGCTAGTAATTCATGAAGCTCTTGCATAGAATTTGGGGTTGCTAAGTTAGTTATAACAACAATCAAGGAATGTGGAGGAAGAACCTGAGGAAAGGACTATTAACATTATTAATTTTACCTTCTTATATGGTAACCCTCTCTCTGTGAGCATCCATATCATAGCATCAGCTGTCATCTTGACACAAATCTAGGGTTACCTGGGAAGAGGGAACCTCGGAAGAAGAATTACCCAGATCAGTCTGGTATGTGGCCCTGTCTGTGAGGCACTTAACTGTTAATTGATATAGGAAGGCCCAACCCACTGTGGGCAGTGCCTCGCTAGCCAAGTGGGTCTGGGTTGTATATCAAAGGTTTGAAAATGATGGAAAAGGATCAGGATGGGGGCTACAATCTAAGACCTCAGGGACAGAGAGATCTGGACAGAATCTTGGGACATGTGACAGCTGAGAGCAAGAAGCATTAGAAGAATGTTGCATTAATAAATTGCTTCATTTGTTTTTTGTTTGTTTGTTTTTTGTTTTGTTTTATTTTTTAAGTAGCTGAGCAAGCCAGGGGATCCAAGGCAGTTAGCAGCATTCTTCCATGGTTTCTGCCTCAGTTCCTGCCTCCGGGTTCCTACTTGAGTTCTTGCCCTGACACTTCCCTCAAACCAAATAAAACATTTCGTTCCCCAGGCTGCTTTGGGTCAGTGTTTTATCACCACAACAGAGAAGCAAGCTAGAACAATCTATCATCAGATCTGTTCAGGTAGTATCCTTCCAGTTAAGGGACACTGTTGCTCTCTGACTTTGATGCTGTGGTCCAGGTGAAAGTTTCCAGTTACACTTCACTCCTTCCAACTATCTGACTGGCTGAGTAATCTAAGGACTTCTGGGTCTTCCCTAGTAATTGTATCACCCCGTAGTAGATGACTCAGATTCTCCCAGTCAATCTAATCTGAGGAGTTTCTGAATTGGCTTTTTAAAACCAGATCTGGCAGGGAGTGGTGGCTCATACCTTTATCCCAGCACTCAGAGGCAGATCTCCGTGAGTCTGAGGCCAGTATGGTCTACACAGCAAGTTCCAGTCTAGCCAAGCTACACAGTGAGACCCTGTAAAAAAAAATGAAAAAATAAAAACCTGATGTGAGAGCAGTACTGGGAACCTTACATGTGGAGTAGAGAACATCACCAGTTAACAGAAGTTCCAAGTCTTATACATAAGGCTGTTAAGCAAGAACCTACATCAGTGAAAAACACAGAATGAAAATCAGATATCTGAACTGGAGAGATGCCTCAGCAGTTAAGAGCATTGACCACTCTTGAAGATGACCCAGGTTCAGTTTCCCAGCACCCACATGACAGCTAACAGCCATCCATAACTCCAGTTCCAGGGGACCCAATGCCTTCTTCTGACCTCTACAGGCATTGCACGACACAGGTGCACCTACATGCATACAGGCAATGCATTCATACGCATAAATTAATATATACATATTTTTTAAATCTTCAAATATCTCCTACTCAATAAAAGTAGCAAGATCAATTTTCTAGTTCCACTCTTGTTGCTATGATAAAATACCACAACAAAAAGCAACATAAATAAAAAAAGGGTTTATTTATCTTACAATTCCAGGTTACAGTCGATCATTGTGGAGAAGTCAAGGCAGAAACTTCAAATATTCACCATAGTGAATAACAAAGAGAAACGAATGCGTGAATTCTTGCTTGTTTTGCTTAGTTTGATTTCTCAGTTCTTACATAGTTCACAAGCCCCTGCGGAGGGAATGGTGCTGACTACAATTGGCAGGGTCTTCTCACATCAGTTAACTTAAGACAATCCTCCATAGACATGCTCATAGGCTAACTCAGTGTAGAAAAACCCACACTGTGACCCTCTTTCCATGTGATTCTAGGTTGTATCAAGTTGACAACACTAACCATTGCAAACTGTCAAAAATCAGTATGTGGGTAACTATAAAAAAAATAAAATGCTTACAACAAAATAAGAAAGTATTAAAAACAATTGTAAGTTTTAATACCAGCAATAAAGCCCCATTGCATTTGAACTTACCCTGTTCCTATCCTCTTACCTTTATTTGGGAAATAGCATTGAAAACCAACAGCATGCCATCATGGTGAGAAATAGCAGCCACTTAACAGAAAGAATGAGCTCCTTCAAAGACTCACTCCCAGAGAAATGTCATTTGCTATCCATCCTGAAAGTCCTTACAAAACTCCCATTAAGAGCTTGCCATTATTTGACCTGAATTTGAGCTTGCTAGGTTGGCTTTGACCTTTTTCCCTTGGGAGCATTTGTTGGAACAATTAGCATTAGTTATTTCTCATTCAGTTGCTTGGCATGGCAGTAGCAACTAGGGCAAATTATAAGATGGCCAAAGACCTTAATGGTAAGGTGTGGAATGAGGTTTCTGGTAGTGAAGAGGGTTGGAGGGATTGTGCACAAATGTGCACATTCAGAGTGAAGCCACAAAGGCTCAAAGCACTCTGCTCTGTCTGGTCTTGTGACTATTTGAGAAAGAATTGAAGGGGAGGCAAATGGTCTGCCTGAGCACCAACAACTGACCAATGTAAGGATGTGCCAAAGTTCAACTTGGTGAACCAATGCATTTTATCTTGGTTACTTGCAGGAGCAGGAATGACTCAAAGACAATTGCATCCCCCCAAAGCCCACCCAGGCATGGGTGATGGCTCATGAAAGCTGAAAATATGGAGTGTACTGCATAACATGCAGGTATCTTGACAGGCTGGAGAGTGTCTTTTCCATGCAGCTGCACTGGTCTGTGCCTCTTCTAGGCAGCTCAGTTTGTCTGAGTGTCTCTCAACAGTCTTAAGGGTTTATATATGCTTAAAGAGGAGGAGCTTAGTGATTCTGGTCAATTTCAGGGACTTCCTGAAGCTATTGAGATTTTTACTTCCTGAGATAAGAACCTTACCTAAAGGATGAAATATTTCACATTTGCTTAGAGCAACTGTTGTTTTAATAAGCTTCCCTCCAAGATGGGGAATATCTTAGAGGAAATTGCTATACAACAAACCATGAGCAGACTGTTGAGCTACACACAAGGGGCTTCAGAGACCACAGAGCAAAGAATACTGACCAGAGAGTTAGTTCAAGAAACACAGTAAACAAACCAGCAGCCATAGCAAAGCATAAGGATAGTAGAGAAGCTCACACCTGGAACACGCATTGATGACCTTGTGCCCCGAGCACCCATCAATGACTTCCAGCATTCCAGCAAAGACACAAGTAAGCAAGACTCATATTTAAGAAAAAATGAACAAGAAGGTGACAGAAGCTTTACCTGAGAAGCTTTCTTTACAGGAAATCACTAAATATACTACAAAAATAGTTTATGTGTTTTAAGCATGCTCAATGTATTAGGAAAATTATAGATAAAGAACTAAACGGAAATATATAAACAATGTCTTATCTAATTAAGACTACCAACAAGCACATAGAAACTATGAAACAAAATTAAAAATTAATGTTTCTCCTGGATTTTGCATGTACATTCATAAAAGATAAAGGTCTATAGGTTTCTTGTGATTTTTTTATTACCACTCAAACTCTTTTTTGTAACTTTAAAAAAAATTATTGAGAATTTCATACATGCGTGTAGCGTGTAAGGTGTTTTGGTGAAATCCACACCCACTCCCCCCCAACTCTTCCCATATCTCTCCCTCTCCATCGCTATTTCCTGAACAACGTCCTATACTCTTTATTTTTTTTTTAATTTTTTTATATGGGGCTTTTTGCTGCTCTAACATTCCCCCCTCTGAAGAGATAACAGTAAAATCTTTTAGGGATCAGATAAGAGCTCACAAATACTTTTAACATTTTTGGCCTTTGGAACAGAGTAGGGTTAATAAGAGGCCAAAGGACATTTTGATTTTTAGCCAAGAAACTGGCTGCTTTTCTTTGGAGTCTTTTTACTTTAACTGCCTAGCCAATTCCTAACTCCTATTCTTATCACCCCATCCTCTGAAGAGGTTACCCAAATTGCCAGTAGGGAACTGGGATGCAGACTGCTCTGGCTTCTTCCATGCTGAACAGGGACACAGGGTAAGGCAATTGGAGTACCCCTTCAGTGGGTCTATCTAAAAAACTCCCAAATTGCATAACTCTTAACTGTAGGGAGAAAAGAAACTGCTTGACTGGTGCCTAGGAGATATGAAGGAGAAGTAAAGGCAAGAGTAGTTAGCATTACAAGTTCTAGGCAGGGAACCAGAAAAAAGTCAATGCAGGGTAAATTTCAAATGTTTATATGAGAGTCCTTGTAATTTCTTGATGAGAGCTTCCAAAAGCATCCTTCTGTTGAGTTCCTCCTCATTTTTCTTCTGTCTGCAAAGGCTGGACTCCAGAGTGATGGACTCAGGATTTATTTTCAGGCACTTTAATAGCTGTTTAAGTGGTAAGAATCAGTGTCAGTTCCCTCTCAAAGGCTTCTAGAAAGAGGGAGAAAACAAACAGCCATCATTTAAGAACAATAGTAGGTTGTCTCCCTTATATACAGATGGGCACTAGAGTATTGCAGACCAAGATTTGAAGTCTTACATTTGAGCAGCACTTTGTGATTGACACAAAATCATCAATGAGAAATAACTGTCTAAATAACACTTTATATGGACTTAAGCCTAATGTCTGGGAAGTGTAATCCCTTGAAATCTTAATGAAATATACTGATCACTTTAATCTTGGTTTTTCTTTCCTTTTGGGTGTTTAAGACCATACAGTTGGCCCAAATAAACCAATGTATTTTTACTCTTAAGGTCGTTTAAGGATCTGTTCTTCAGGGGTCACATGGGCTTGGGAGGAGACCCTGGCTCCTTTCTTTTACCAGTCCCGCCTATGTGAAGATAAGTCAAAGGTCCTTCTTGACCATGGCTGGCTTCACTTGGAAGCATGGAGGAAATGTTTCCTCAGAGTTGACCCTTCTCTTTGTAGACTGGACACTGGTTCAAGTCCATATGGTGGGGTCTCCATGGCCTCCCTGAACAAGAGGACAGATGACTCACCACAGTTATAGAACATTTTGAGAGATGCTCCATAGTCCCCTGGAACTTAGTTGACTTTAGAGAGCAAGGAGCAAAAACTGTTTAAGTCCCTCTGACCAGATTAGTATAGGCCTCAAAGTATGGCTGTTAAACATCCAAGGAGGTTAGTTCCACCAGTTTGGTACTTTTAATCATGATGTGCTATGTTACTACTAAAACTCTTTACACTTTAAAGATCTACTGAGAATCTATTTTGTCTTTAGCTCTGGGAGTTTATCCATCTCTAGGACATGCATTTCAAACAGTTTATTTAATAGAAACACATGATTATACATCATGTTCTCTTCTCTTTTCGATAGTCAAAATTCACACACAGAGATTGGCAAATATGTTCAGTGGTTAAAGTGCTTGCTGTTTTAGTCTAAGCAAGAGGGCCAGCATTTACGTTCCCAGAACCTATATAAATGTCAGTGAACCCTGGAGCTAGCTGCTAGCTTTTTCTTCTCTTTTACTGGTCAGAACTCCCTGCCTAGGTATAGTGCTGCCTATATTGATCTGGGTCTTCCAATATCAATTAACAATCAGTACATGCCCACCCAGGGATACTCTTGATTTGTGGGCTAGAGAGATGGCTTAGCAGTTAAGAGAACTGGCTGCTCTTTCAGAGGACCTGGGTTCTGGATTTAATTCCCAGCACCTACATGGCAGCTAGCAACCACCTGTAACTCCAGTTCCAGGGGAATCTGACACCACCTTCTGACCTCCACAGGCATTGCATGACTTGAGTGCACTTACATGCAGGAAATACATCCATACATTTGAAGTAATAATAATAATAATAAAATATAAAAAGAACTCCAATCAAGATAACCCCCAGTAGACACGTCCATAGGTCAATGTGATCTAGCTAATTCTTCAATTGAGGCTCTCTTCCCAGATGATTCTAGGTTAGGTCAAGTTGACAGTTAAGCTAACCAGCACACACATCAACAAGAGAATAAATCTTCAGGTCTATATTTCTTATGAAATATACAACTTCTGGCATCTGAATCCAGCAACATTTAAAAATCATTATGCACTGTGACCACTGGGATTTTCCCCAGAAATGCAAAAGTGAAGTAAAATAAAATAATAGGCTCATTAATCATTAATCATCACATTCACAAGGGAAAACACAAACACAGAGTTTCCCACTCAACATTAAAACCACATTAGAGAAATGCAATTCGTTTTGTGAAAACAGTGTCAGCATTTTGCAAAAAGGAAAAAAAAGATGAATATGAATTGAAATGAATTCAACACATTATAAATAAAAGATAAAAACAAGAAATAAAATTCTATTTTATTTCTACATTTAATAAAGAATCCAAAGTTTCTTTAATAATTTATCTAATAATTCCATTGAAAATAACTTCAAAAGAGATGAAATACTTAGAAAGAAATTTAATAGAATTAGTCCAAGACTTTCACTTTGAAAATGATGACAGTTGTTGGAGGAAATTAAAGATTATTTAAATACAGGAAAAAAAATCTTCTTCTATCATGCTCAGAATTCCGATGACAAAAAAAAAAAAAACCCATGCTAGTAAAATTATTCTGTGTATTCAATAAAATCCCTATCAAAATATCAGATTGTTTTTACAGAAATTAACAAGTAATCCTAAAAGTTGTGTGTGATGGTGAAGGATAGAGAAGAGCAAAAACAGTCTTTAAAATGGGGAACAAGATTAGAGAAATAATATTTTTCCACTTACTGTAATTTCCAAGTGTACCACAGAGCTATGGAGATTGTGTAGCATAAGCACAAGGGCAGATACACAGATCCAGGGTAGAAAACTGAGAGTCCTAATGACCCTTGCTTTTGGACAAGCATACTACCTCAGCTTCTTTTCCTGTTGCTGTAGTAAAACCTCTGACAAAAGCAACTTAGAGGAGAAAGGGTTTATAAAAAGCTCACAGTTCAAGCACAGTCCATTGTTCTAGTTTGCTTTCTGTTGCTGTGAGAAGCACCATGACCTTTTGCAATTTTGGGAGGAAAGGGTTTATTTGATTTATACTTCCAGATCACAGTCCATCATGGAGGGAAGTCAGAGCAGGTGTTCAAAGCAGGAACAGAAGCAGAAACCAAGGAGGAATAGTGTTGACTGGCTCACTCCCTGGCTCATGTTTAGGTTGCTTTCTTATGTAGTCCAGGCTTACCTGCCTTGTGGGCTGGGCCCTTCTATAGCAATTAAGAATCAAGAAAATGTCCCATAGACATGCTCACAGGCCAATCTGAACAAGGAAATTCTTTGGTTGAGGTTCCTTCTCCCAAGGTGATTTTAGGTTGACAATATAAACTAATCAGCTCAATCATCTTGGGGAAATCAAGGGAGCAGGAGCTTGAAGCCATTAGTCACATTGCATCTGAAGACAGAAGAGAGCAATGAATGTGTGTTTCTACTCAGCACTCATTCTCCATTTATACAGTCCAGCATCCCTGCTCAGGGAATGGTCCTGCCTACAGTTAAAGTGGGTCTTCCCCACATCAGTTAATTAAAGGCAATCCTTCATAGACATTCTCAGAAGCTAACTTTAATCTAGACAGTCCCTCACAGGTATACCAAAAGGCTTCCCTCCTGAGTGTCAAGTTGATAACTAATACCCAACCATCACTGACACCAATAACCCCAAGGAGAAAGAACAGTCTCACAACAAGAAGATCTATACATGTCCACCTCAAAAATAAATAATAACTTGGACCCTTACCACACAGCATATATGAACACTGACTCAAAATGGACTACAAGCATAAATGTAAAGTGAATCCTGGAGAACACAGGGGGAAAAGTCATAAATCTTGGAGGGCTTAGATTAGGCAATAGTTACTTAGATAAGAACCAATAAGAAATAAAAGGAAAAGACAGACAAATAAGGAGGGTTTCATCAATATTAGAAGCTTTTGTGCTACACAGGGTACTATGAAGCTGAGTGTGGTGGTGTCTGCATGTCATATCAGCACTTGGGAGGAAGAGGAAGAGGATCAGAAATTCAAGGCCAGCCTTGGCTACATAGTGAGTTCAAGACCATCTTGGATTGTTTCATAGAACAAACAAACAAACAGACAAACAAAATACTATTAATAAAATGAAAGACAGTGTGTAGAATGATGGGAGAAGATATTTGAAAACAATTTATCCAATAAGAGACCGGTGTCCATGATATATAAAATGCTGTTACAACTCAATAGTAAAAATAAAATAGGAAGTGGGCATGGTGGCACATGCCTTTAATCCCAGCACTCAGAAGGCAGAGGCAGGCTGATCTCTGTGAGTTCAAGGCCAGCCTAGTCCCCATAGAGAATCCAGACCAGCTGGGGCTACAGACAAACCCTATCTCAAAAAGTAAAAAATAAATAATGATAAATAAATAAGTAAATAATAATAAAAAGAAAAAGGAAATAGGGATTGGAGAAATGGCTTGCAGTTAGGAGCACTGGTTGCTCTTGCAGAGGACCTGGTTTCAGTTCCCAACACCTGCATGACAGCTTACAAACATCTGTAACCCCAGTTCCAGGTGATCCAACACACTCTTCTGGCTTCATGGGAATTGCATGCATGGATGCACTTGTGCACATGCAGACAAGATATTCATATACATAAATGCATTTTTAAAAATTTAAATTAAAAATAAAGAAAGAAAAGAAAATATCTCAGCATGAGAGGCCAGAAAAGAACAGATATTTCTCTACAGGACATATATAATGACTGATAAGCTCATGAAAAAAAATCATTAGGCACAGAGGAACACAAATGAAAAGTGCAATAAATGGTCTGCTCACACCCACCATGATAGCTACAATAAAAAAGATGGTGAACAGATGCAGTTGATAATGAGAAGAAACTAGAGACTTTACATATTGTTTATGCAGAGGTAAAATGTGTAGATTTGGAAGACATTTGCTCCTTCCTCAAAAGTTAAACACAGAGTTAATGTCTCATTCAGCGATTTGACTCCTTGATATATACCCAAGGAAAGTGAAAGCAGATGACCATCAGAACATGAACACACGTGTTCCTCACAGCTTTGTTCATGATTATCAAACAGTGGAAATAAGATTAAAACAGTAGAAACTTACCAACGACAGATAAATGTTTTCAGGGGATGAGGCTCTATGACAGAACCGTTAGACCCTGATTTAGATAAGGAAGTAGCTCCTACTAACATCTGAGGAAAGAGGGGGTGAGGTAGAGTAAGTGGATGGTGTTAATATGTGGAAGGCTTCTTCCTAAGGTTCCTTCCTTCCCTTTACCTCCCTCGTTCCCTTCCATATTCCTGGTTCCTGCAGTTACATCAGGATATACACTCATTTATAAGAATTTGGTGCTAGGAACCAAAATTGAGGGAGAACATACGTCTTTTGTTTTGCTGAGTTTGTGTTACTTCACTTAATATAGCAGTTTCAAGATCCATCCACTTGCCTGCAAATTTCATTATTTCATCTTTCTTTACTGTTGAACAGAACTCCGTTGTGTAAATGTACCACATTTTCTTTAACTCATCAGTTGAGAGGGCTTACGTTGCTTCCATCTCAGCTATTGTGGAAAGAGCAGCAACAAACATGGTTGTACAAGTGTCTCTGAAGTAGGGTGAATCCTTTGGGTATACACCAAGGAGTGGTGTACCTGGATCATATGGTAGGTTCATTTTTAGTTTTTAAGAGTTCTCTACACTGCTTTCCACAGGGGTTGCACAAGTTTTCACTCCCACCACAATGAATGAGTGTTCCCCTTTCTCCACATCCTTGCCAGCCTTTGGAATCATTTGTTTTCTTGATCTTAGCCAATCTGACTGGGGTAAAGGGGAAATGTTAAGGTGGTTTCAATCGGCATTTCCCCAATTACTAATGATGTTGAACATTTTTTAAGTTGTTTCTGAGCCATCTTTATTTCTTCTATTGAGAACTCTCAGTTTAGATCTTTAGCCCATCTTTTAATTGGGTCATTTGTTTTCTTGGTTCTTCATTTTTTTTAGTTCTTTATATATTCTGGATTTTAAATCTCTGTCAGATGTGTCGCTGGTACAGATTTTTTTCCCATTCTGTGGGGTTTCTCTTCACTTCCTTGATTGTTTCATTTGCTGTACAGAAACTTTTTAGTTTAATGAGATCCCACTTGTTGATTGTTGACCTTAATTCCTGAGCAACTGGTGTCCGATTTAGAAAGTCCTATCCTACATATATCTTGTAGGTTACTGCCAATATTTTCTTCTAATAGTTTCAGAGTTTCAAGTTTCACATTGAGGTCTTCAATCTATTTGGGGGTTGGCTTTTGTGTAAGGTGAAAGATAAGGATCTAGTTTCATTCTTTTACAGGTGGAGATCCAGTTTTGCCAGCACTATTTATTGAAGATGCTGTCTTTCCTCCATTGTGCGTTCTTAGCCCCTTTGTCAAATATCAGGTGGCTGAAATTGCATGTACTCAGGTTTAGGGCTTCAATTTTGCTCCATTGATCTATGTGTCTATTTTTCTGCCAGTACCATGCTGTTTTTATGACTGTAGCTCTGTAGTATATTTTGAGATCTGGTAGAGTAATCCCCTCAGCTTTACACTTTGTGCTCAGGGTTGCCTTGGCTATCAGGGTCTTTTGTACTTCCATTAGAAGAATTTAAGGGTGTGGGTTTTATTTTGGTGGTGGTACGTTTTTCATTTTGTTGTTGTTGTTGTTGTTGTTTTGGTCTTTTTGAAATGGGGTTTCCCTGTAGCTACAGCTGTCCTAGAATTCACTATTCATTATGTAGCTCAGGCTGACCTTGAACTCACAGAGATGCCTCTGCCTCCCACGTTCTGGGACTACAGGTGTGCACCACCATGCCTGGCTTAAGGGTGTGTTGTTTGTTCTAATTCTATGAAGTATTTCATGGGGATTTTGATTGGGATTGCATTGAATCTAGATATTGTTTTTGGTAGAATGGTCATTTTTGCAATATTAATTCTTCCAATCCATGAGCATGGGAGGTCCTTGCATCTTCTGGTGTCTTCCCCAACGTCTGCCTTGAAAGATTTATAGTTTTCATTGTGGAGCTCTTTGATGTCTTTGGTCAGGTTTATTCTAAGCTTTTTCTTTTTAAGGCTATTGTAAATGGGAAGGTTCACCTGTACTCTTCCTTCAATAGCTTGTTATTGGAATATAGAAAGGCTACTGATTTTTTGTAGATTAATTTTGTAACCTGCCACTATACTGAAAGTGTTGAACAGCTCTAGGAGTTTTCTGATGAAATTTTTGGGATCTCTTAGGTGTAGTATCATATCTTCTGCAAAAATGGATAATTAGACCTCTTCTTTTCCAATTATTACTCCTTTAATTTCCTTCTCTTGTCTTACTGCTCAAGCAGGGAGTTTCAAGCACTATATTGAAAAGGAGTAGAATTAGTGACTATCTTTGTCTAGTTCCTGATTTTAATAGGAATGTGTCCAGTTTTTCCCCATTTAGAAATATGTTGGCTGTGGGTTTGTTGTGTGGAGGTATGTTCCTTCTAGTCCGATTCCCTTTAGACCTTTTATCATGTCTATGAGTCCATTTACATGATTGATGACATTTATCGACTTGTATATATTGAACCATACCTACATCTCTAGAATAAATCTTACTTGATAATGGTGAATGATCATTTTGACGTGTATCATCTGTACACAGTTTGCAAACATTTTGTTGAGAATTTTTGCATCTATGTTCATTAAGGATATGGGTCTATTGTTTTCTCTTTTGGTTGTGTTGTTACCTGGTTTTGGTATATGAATGATGTTGGCTTCATAGACAGAATTTGGGGGTTCTTCTGTTTTGATTATTTTGAATCATTTAAGTAGTATTGGTTGGAGGTCTTCTTTAAATGTCTGGTAGAAGTCTTCTATAACTCCATCTAGGCCTGGGATTTTTTAGTTGAGAGATTTTGTAGTACGGTTTCAATTTCCTTATATGTTATGGATCTGTTTAAATTGTTGATCGTGGTTCCCATGATTTTAGATATCCATCCATTTCTTTTAGATTTTCAAATTTAAGACCTTATAGATTTTGAAAGTATTCCCTTATAATTTTCTGGGTTTTTTGGATGTCTGTTGTGATGTTTCCCCTTTCATCTCTTATTTTATTGATTTGGAGGTGCTCTTTCTTTCTTTTGGTTAACTGGGCTAAGGGCCGGTCTATGTTGTTTAGCTTTTCAAAGAACCAGCTCTTAGATTCATTGATTCTTTGTATTGTTTTCTTTGTTTCTATTTCATTAATTTCTGCTCTGATTTTTGTTATTTCTTCTCTTCAGCTGGGTTTGGGTTTCATTTGTTCTTGGCTTTCCAGAGTCTTGAGTTGCAATATTAATTGATTTATTTGTGGTCTTTCTGATTTTTTTAATGTTGGCACTTAGAGCTATAAACTTCCTTCTTAGGGCTGCTTTTAAAATGTTCCAGAAGGTTTTGTTGTGTTGTATTGTCTTTTTCATTGAAGTCTAGGAATACTTTTATTTCTTTCTCATTTTCTCCTTTGACCCATTCATTGTTCAGGAGTGTGTTGTTTTTAATCTCTATGAGTTCATGTAGTGACTAGGGCTTCTTCCAGTGTTGATTTTAGGCTTTATTGCATTGTGTTCTGATAGAATACATGGAATTATTTCAATTTTTTGTATTTGTTGAAGTTTGTTTTGTGCCCCAGTATGTGGTCAATTTTTGAGAAAGTTCCATGAGGTGCTGAATAGAAAGTGTATTCTTGGGTACTTGGGTAGAATATTTTGAAGATGTTTGTTAGGTCCATTTGATGTATGGTATCATTTAACTCAGACATCTCTTTGTTTATTCTTTGTCTTGTTGACCTGTCTAATGGAGACACTGGGGTATTGAAGTCCCCTGCTATTACTGAGTTGGGGTTCATCTGTGTCATAAAGTCCTGTATGTTTTTATGAATTTGGATGCACCAGAGTTTTGTGCGTATATGTTCATGACTATAATATCTTCTTGGTTAATTGTTTCTTTGATGAGAATGAACTGACTCTCTTTGTCTCTTCTGATTAGTTTTACTTTGAAGTCTGTTTTGTCAGATATTAGAACTGCAACCTCTGCTTGTTTCTTAGTGCCACTTGCTTGAAATATTCTTTTCCATCCTTTCACCTTAAGGTAGTGCCTATCCTTGATGGTGAGAAGGGTTTCTTGCAGAAAGCAAAAAAATGAATTTTGTTTCATACTCCATTCAGCTAGCCTGTGTCTTTTGACTGGAGAGTTCAATCCATTGATATTAAAGTTATTATTGAAAGATGTGTATTGGTTGCCATAATTTTTATTACTGTTTGCATTCTTGTTCTTTGTCTAATTTTGTATGTCCACAATTATACTTTCATTTAGATTCTTTCTGTTGCCCCTGGGGTATAGTTGTTCATTTCTCTGTTCTTTGTATTGCTTCAATTATTATTTGAAGGGTGGGTTTTGTGGACATGTATTCTTTCAGCCTATTCATGCTGTGGAATATTTTTCTTTCCCCTTCAACTATAATAGACATTTTTGCTGGGTAAAATATTCTGGGTTGGCATTTATTGTCATTTAGAACTGGAAATACCTTGGTCTGGGCTCTTCTGGCTTTTATAGTTACACTGATAAGTCAGCTGTAATTCTGATGGATTTTCCTTTTGCAGTCTCCAGTATTCTCTCTTTGCTCTGTATGTTTAGTGTTTTTACTATGATATGCCACGGGGAGTTTCTTTTCTGATCCTGTCTATTTGGTGTTCTATGTGCTTCTTATATTTGTATGGGGATGTATTTCCTTAATTTGGGGAAATTCTCTTCTACAATCCAGTTGAAGATCTGGTCAATACTTGAAATTCTTCTCCTTCATCTTATGCTTATGATATGTAGATTTGGTCTTTTACATGGTGTCCCACATCTCCTGCATATTCCATTCCTGTGTTGTTGTTTTTTTTTTTTTTTTTTAATGTTCGTAATCTTTGCTTTAGCAGTCCAATTCTTCAACTTTATCCTCCAGTTTTTATATTCTATTTTCTGTTTCATTCATTCTAGCAGCAAGGCTTTCTCCTGTTGTTTCAAATTGGCTTATTGAGTTTTTTTGTTTTTTTTGTTTTTTTTTTTTTTGCTTCCTTCTTCATTTCAGCCTGAGATTTCTGCAATATTTCTATCTTTTGTTAATTCAGTCTGAAGGTTATCCCTATTTTCTTTTAGTTCTTTGATTTGTCTGTATGTTCCTTAAATTGGTTGAATTTCTTGATCATGTTTATGACTGTTCTTTTAAATTCTGTGTTCTGGGTTATCTAAGAGGTTCTCCTTGTAGAACTCTTCTGCAGGGCTGGTGAAGTTTGGTGGGAACATGCTGTTTTGATTTTCCCTGTTACTATTTTTCCATTGGGATTTGGCATGTGGATTTCTTTTGTTGTTTGTGATTCTGGTATGAAGCTCAGCCTTCTTTTGTTGTGGTGAAGTTTGCTTCTGCTTGTATTATTGGTGTGCCTTGGTTGTTTTCTTATTGGGTGTGTAAAGCTAGTTGGTCTAGGTTTCACATTCTCTCAGATTTCATTTTGGAGGGAACTGATGGCTTCAAATCAGCTACTCAGGAGCTCCCTCAGAGGCCCAAGTCAGGCTCCAGTCAGGTACACTCAGGCTTCCTTCTAATGTTTGGACCCCTACCATTGGGTACTCAGCACAATTTGGGAAATTTGCTAAGGGTAGGACTGATTTTGTCACTCTCAGGCAGTCTGCTGAGTTCTCAGACCCTACACCAGGTGGAGCTGAATTTTAGTTGAATTAAGAAAAGAGGAACAGTCACACATTTTTAAAAGGCAATGTTAGGATATCAGGGACATGTTCTGGACTTTCTTTGCTGTCAGATGATGATCCAGGGCAGTCAATGCGTCCTGAAACTCTGAAACCCTTAAGCGACCCTGAAGATGGTGACTTGGCTGCTGATGAAGGCAAACACAAGCTCCACTCAGCCTGATAAGTCAGGGAGGGAGCACAGCTGGAAACGGAAGCTGAACTTGGCTCCATCCAACCATTGAATTTATTTTGTGGTCTAATTGTCAAAGCTAATACGGTTTCCTTTTTTTCTACTGAAGTCACTGGGTTGAATTTCTGTCATTTGCCAGAAAAAAAAATCTGAAATAATACCTGCATTTAAAAAGAAACAGTACTCAAAGTGACTTAACCTATTATAGCCCTAAAAATCAGCTTCTATTACATGGTGATGAGTGAAAATCAAGACAGAAGGTGCCCTGTTCCAGTGACACTGGCTGGAAAATTGCTAGTGGAGAACTTAAGCTCAAATAGGGATTAAGTTTAATAGGAAAATTCTAAAATTTAAGGAATAGCTTTATAGACTCAAAGCTCAAAATATTTAGGAAGAGGAGGTGGATCAGCAGCCTGAGATACTAGTCTGACTAATCTGTTTTAATCAGCTGACGTGCTCCTGTAGTGCTGCCACCAAGTTACTTTGTATAGGCCACATTAAGACATTGTTCCTCCCTATACAAACACAGCTTATACTCAGCTTTCTGAAAAATAAACACACATTTTCCATTGACTGCTTCTTTATTAAACAACTTGCTTTGGCATAACTTAATTTGTTTAATAAATTCAGTTCATCCAATTAATATAATAACATCGGGGAAGACTACTAGCTCTCATAGTATCAGAAGATACTATACAAGCTGCCACCAGAGAAAACCAATCAGGGATCCTATCCAGCTGTAAAGTCTACCAACCACAACAATGACTGGCCCAGAAAGAAGCACTTTTATCTTGTGGGTAATCAACAACTGTCTAATTGGACTTAAGGCCTGCTCAATACAAGGGAATTCACGCCCAGTTCTGCAACACATAGCCAAATAGACAAGGCTGGAGTGGTCATAGATCTTAGAGAAAAACCTACATTGGGCACATCCCTAGACCAAGATAATTTCTCAGGGTATTCATTCTAAATATGTGTCATTATATTTACTTACACATTTCTCTCACCACTCATTAAAAAGCTTCTTTTTTGCAACAGATGGAGACTGTTACAAAATTCCACAACTGGTCAAATGCAGAAAATAAATGATTGCGATGTGCCCCACTCTAAGCCATACATCTACAATGCAACCTCTACACCTAAGGCTTAGGAAACACCAAAGAAGAGAGGGCAGAAGTAATGTAAGAGCCAGAGGCATAAGACACCTGCTACTAGTTAATGCATTCTAGACATGATCAAAGCTACAAGCATGAAATCTCCATAGTTTGGTAGTCTATAGACATCTGCATAATGACAAAACTGGTTGACATGTCAAGGTATGTGTGTGGGGGGGGAGTGTCACTGGATCCCACCTCAGGGTGAACAGCTATAGGCAATCAATGGATGCTGAGGGAGAGAAAATCAGTTATCTCTAGGGACTAGCTCCCTGGGAGGTTATCTAATCCCAAATAGGCAGCCCTGAACACAGATACACATAAGCACCAATAAATAGGCTCAGTGTACTATATATATGCATATTTATAAATGTATATATGTACATGTAACAATAATAATCAAAGAAGAGGATAAGAAATTGAAAGGGAGTGGGGGACATGGGAGGAGTTGGTGGGAAACTGGGAGGGATGGAAACAATGAAAAGATAATAATCATGCATGAAATTCTCAAAAATAAAAAAATTTTAAAAAGAAAAAAAGGATACTGGAGACATACACTATGTCTACTCAATATATAAAGGACCATGATTATCAACTTTGATGTAAATCTCAGTTTTTATTAAAATGTGTTTGCTTGATGAGATTTTAAATTATTTACTTATAGTTTATTTTATGTTATGTAGGCACAATCAATTTTAAAGAATAAGACAATTGAATGGAATTTCATACCCCCATCCTCTAAATATAATTTATAGTATATGATGATGTATTCTATTGTAATGACTAGAGAAACTCTGTTTTGTCAAATGTAGTCACCTTAGACTTAAAAAATCAGGGGTGCAGCCAGCTCCAGATCTGAACTTAGTTCCAATAAGTCACTTCCCACAGAAATTTGTTTTCCTTTTAGAAATAGCTGACCACAGAAAGGAATATCACCACCCACACATTGCAGCCATGTTTTCTGCCCACCCAAGGGAAAATAACCTAAACAATATCCTGTCTTTCTTGGTAATATGCTAAAATAATAATAATCAGAAAGCTCCTTACTGTCAAGGTCTCTCTATACATCTGTTAAGAAAATGACTAACAATTGCTTATTTTGGCTTCTGTAAACTTGCTAATTCCTGCATTTAAGGATGAGTGTGACCCTGCAACTGCCACTACCACAGGAGTGAAGCAGTTTGTGGTTTCTAACTTTAAAATACCGCCCCCCCCCCACACAGCAGCAGCTTTACTGCAGTCTCTCTTATCTCGCATCTAGAGATTGTCAGTCTTGCTGTAGCAATAAACTTGGCTAATTAAAAATGAATTGGGCCTGGTGGTCTTTTCCCAGTGGTCTCAAACTCTGTAACACTGTTGACCTGATTAGTTTTCAGGAATAAATGGGTATATTACAACTGATGACCCACAAATAAATAAGTAAAATGTAGGAGATGAATAAATTATCTTAATTAACAAATTGCATATGTTATACAGCTTTGTGCTTTCAGTGGAACCCAGAGTATGTAATCACTGAGAAATGAGTAAATGCAGAGACGCAGCTACACATCACAGAGGTGGGCCAGAAAGGAGAGGGAAGGTCCCCAGTCTCAGCTCTGAGATGACAACAGGGGTTCCCTGACAATAGTCTAAAAACCAAGTAGACCCCAAACACACACAAAAAAACTTTGCTTTGTAAAAGCAAAATGCACTACACTTTGGGATAAATACAATATTTTCTTTTCTTTTTTCTTTTTTTTTTTTTACTTTTAGAAATATAATAAACACTTTATTCAGCCTTTTTAGGTTATCATAACTTTGCTATACTTTCTGCTTCTTGCTGAGACCTTGATTGACATACTTTAGTTTTTGGAAATTGTCTTGTCTCCCATAGGAACGTCTCTGAGTGCCCATAATGCGATATTGTTTCTCTCTACTTTGGTTATGCTGCCTCATTTCCAGGAACATCTGCCCAATCTTCTCTTATTTATTTCCACAGGTCTTTTTAGATTCTTTTTTTTTTAACCTATTCAATAACATTTTTCTGAGCTAGGGTACATCTCTTTCAAAATTGGCTGTACATTTTTAGGTTTACAGAAGAATTATTACGCTTATACAAT